>NC_056743.1:660230220-660530220 GCF_019279795.1 Protopterus annectens | reverse complement strand
ACAAGATAATAAAATCGTTTGCACCAATTGGTGGAGACAAAAATGCATCTGTTGGCAACATTGTATAAGCAATCATAAAGTACTACATTTTCAACATATATTAAACACATATGATATCACAAACAATGACTGGCTAGTACTGCAAAATGTATTATCACATGCTCAAGATCTGTGCAGAATAACCAATAACTCCTCATTTAAAACAACTCCCAAAATTAAAAAAACTAATGTTTGAAATTATTTATAACAGTTACAATTGGATAAATATAACTACAAATCTTTGCAAAAGTTTAATCAAGTATAAAGTCAAAATCGATCAAAACTACTGAAATTTCATTACAAAAGGCCACAAAATAAATCTATCAATGAAAAGTAAAACTAATTTATTGTATTCCATAAAAATAACTTCTAATTCACAATTTTGGAAGATTTATATGCAGAAATTTCTGCATAGATCATTTCTTACTCCTAACAAATTAGCCAAGTTTAATTCTTCCAAAGAAGTTACATGTTGGAGGTGTTTACAAAAATGTGAAGCAAACTGGATACATATGTTATATGATTGTATAAAACTCAAAAAAGTTTGGAAAGAAATATGTAAATTCTTTCAAGCTACATTTTCAGACACATTTATACTAACAAAATTTTTAATCTTGTTAAATGTTAATGAAAAAATCGAAATGAACACTGATGATCTGTATCTATTATGTGACTATGTTAGCAGTGGCAAGAAAATGCATTACAAGAAAATGGAAATCATCATCTGAACCAACAGTGGAAGAATTTTTGTGCCTTTTGAAAGAAACAGCTTTGATGGAAATTAAGATCAAGAAACTGAGAATTGCACCAAAAATATGGAGCAATAATCCCTGGAATAAGATACTCTCTCTAACTGAGACTTTAAAAATTATCACAGATGACGCCTAATGACAAGGAAAGAAAGAAGGGAAAACTTGTGTACATTCTATGCAAAATCTTTCTCACTTTGACTGGTTTCTATAATTTCATTTTATTCAGGCTATTTGTAAATAATGTACATAGTTTATCACTTAAGTTTTCTACTTGTTATATGCAATTGATTATTATATGGTAAAACTATTTTTTTCTAAATTTTTTTTTATTAAAGTGTATAACGTCATTAATGAATAGTTAAGCAATTTCATCCTTTGGACTTCAGAATTGTAGTGTATGTATCAACCCTCCCATGTGTAGGGACTTCATCCAAACATATAGTTTAATTATCCATTCACATATTATATGTAATCAAGTGAGCAATAAAACAGTTAAATATTAAAAACATACCCATTTAATATCAGTGAAATTAAAATTATGAAGCACAAAATATTAAGAATGCTAAAAATAGCAAGATTGGACATTAAAATGATGAAAAATTAATGTATGAGTAAATAAAAAAACGTATGTTTGTCAATTACCGGTGCTTACCTCCCTTTTCTTTTTCTTTTCATAACCTACTAGCCTGGTGTTTAACTGTACTGTTAATAGAAGTTGTATTATTCAGTCCAGGGTATTTAATGGCATTTAATCTTAGCTACCAAATTAACTCACGTTGTTCTAAAATATATTCCCAAGGTCCTCCCCTTGGATTTGGAATTACCTGTTAAATAATGGTAAAATAAAATAATTTATTATTATTGAAAACTGCCTTGTGTTTAAAAAGGGTATTAGTTTCACTTTTTCCATTAATGTCATAATAATGTTCTTGTATATGTTTTTAAAAGAATGTTCTGTCTTACCAACATAGAAACAGGAACAACAATCACAAAAGGCCAGCTATACAACACTATTACAATCACACTTGGAAGTAAATTTAAAATGACAGTTGATACTTTGTAAGTATAATTCTTTTCCTTCATAAATAAACTTACATTGTGCACAGGCAACACGCTTTTTAGTGCCTGTGATTTTTTTTTTTTTTTTTACCAAACTGTGTCCCTCTTTCAAATGTTTCTTTAAGAGTTAAGTCCCTAGACAGTGTAAAGCAGGGCTTGTTCTCAAGCATTTGGCACAAGACATTATCAAAGGAAATAATGCTCCATTAATTGGAAGCAATTGTCATATTTTGGCAGTCTATATTTTATGCGCATGCTGTTCTCATACCCTTATGTTTTGTCAATCCCTTGTTTTATAGAAAAGATTAAACTTGTACCTAAAATAGGTCTGAATTTTGATTATCTGCCTTCTAATATCTCCTCTTTGAAAAAAAAAACAGCCTGTCATGAGGGTCACATCTTTCTAAAAACATGTCCCATCAAGATATCCAACTCAGCAATTAAATCTGACTCCTCTGATATAACCTTAGATAACTTCACCATCTGACCTTTTACTAAACTTTTTTTTGTGTAAGCAGGTGATTACTTGTAAAATGGAGGTAACTATTAGAAAACATTGTTTTCCTGTATACATTGGATTTTTATCTTTCTTTATTAAAATCTTCAGTCAGTAAAACAACCAGGTAATTGATACTACTACTGGAATAATCGTTGGTAAATTTTAAGAATGAAGTAGTAGAATTTATATAGGCTATAAACTCTTCCATTATAAGAAAAGACATGTAATAAAAATGAAACAGCAAGCACAAACCAAATAAAGTACAGATGTAAGGCACTGCACAAAGATGACATCGAGGTGTATAACCAAAGTGCTTTTATATAAAATGCCTCAAGACAGTAAAAACGTTCTGGTTACATATAACTCAAGAGAAAACACAAACGAACTTCCAGGAATCCAAAAGTTCAGTGAAAACTTTCTGGTTACAGAAAGCTCGCAAGTAAGAATAACAAACTTCCAGCAATCCAATAATTAAGCGCTTTCGTTGGGTAAATGACTTCATCAGAATGACCTGTAATGTGTGATGTAATGAGGAACTGAATCTACTTTTTTCTTTAAAGTCTAGTTAGTACCGGCAGCTAAGCAGTCTATATCATGTGAAATATAAGGTAGATTTAGTTTTCATAGGAATAATTTAAGATCTTTAATTACTTCTGTAACATCAGTCCTATTTGCAGGAACAAAAGAGAAACTTTTTTTTTAAAAAAAACTGCTAGATGTCTATATTCTAGAACAAAGTTACTGAAGTTCTTAACCGGATGTACTGCAAAAACTATTAACAGAAGTTATTTCTTCTCCTCCCCTTTCCTTCTTTTTTTGCCTTTTGAATAACCGTGGTCTAATTTTGTTTCTTTGAATAACCATTAGAAAAGGGGAGGATTGCTGAGAGAATTCAGTCTCATCATTAGGTTTCAAACCACTACTAAGATGATCAAAAGTAGCTTCTAATGTTTTCCCATTTGGCCCTAGAACCAAAGTTGGTAGAAAATCCAAGAGAGTCAGAAGTCTGACTGACTTTTATGTTACTATTCACTGGATTCAAAGTGCTATGTGAAGCCTGTAATTCCACCCCTTTAGAAAAAATATCAAATGGGTAAGCTTTGCCACTTGCATACATTCCAGAATATCTAGCCAAGTTTCCTTTCTTTCTATGAAGGCTCTACATTTTATCCATTTTGTCTGTTTCTTCACTTTGGATTTTGTAGTTCATTTGTGTTTGAAGGATTGTTTAGCCATTTTTATTTCATTTTTCTCGGCTCTAACTTCACCTCCCACTTCCCCATGCTACTCCCTCTGAAATCCCTTCTAGCATATTCCCCCAAACTATCAGGAGGGAGCAGATCCTGGTAGCACTCACCAAGGTCAAAAATACTGCCTGAGTGGACCCTGATAATATTTTGGGCCGCTTCCTCAATAGGTTAAAACATGACCTATCAGGGCTACTTGAGGCACTTTGCCAGTACAGCCTCAAATCAGGTTAAGTAGCAAGGGAATAGAAGACTGCAACTGTCAGCCCTCTTGTCAAGGGTGGTCTATTCACTGACCCTAAAACCTACAGACCCATCAGTCTGGCAAGTCTAATATGAAAGCCATGGAATAAATTACCATGGAAATGATCAACAAGGACATTGACAACCTTCAGACAATGGGCCCATCCCAGTTTAGCTTTATCAAGGAAAAGTCTTGTCTTCTTATCCTGGTAGACTTTTTTGAGAGGATCACCAAGGTAAATGATATGGGGAAATTAGTGCATACCACCTACCTTGACCTGGCTAAGTTGTTTAATACAATACTCCACTCAAGTATTGTTGACGAACTCATTAAATTAAGCATAAATCAATTTATAACTCACTGGATTACCAGCCGGGTCATAGACAGGACCCAAGACATCAGGATTGGTGAGACAACCTCCACCAAGACACTGGTCACCAACAGAGCCCTTCAGGGCTCCATGTTGCGCCTGCTCCTGTTTGGCATCTACTTCTTGGAAGTCAAAGCTAATGTCAAGAACCTCTGGTTCAACAAGTTCACAGATTGGGAGCTATCATAAATTCACTCCACAGCACTAACATCCTGCAAAAGGGTCTCACACAGATAAAGGACTGATGCAAAAACCAGAGATTAAAACTTTTGCCAAGAAGTTCATTATAGCGCCCCTTGGGAAAATTTCTACCAAAATTAATTATTCCTAAGCATTGACCCAGTTAGGGATCTAGGAAGATGTGTAGACAGTAATCTTGTGTTCAGCCAACATGTAGCCAAGATAGCCAGAAAATTATTATATGCTGTTTAGCTTATAAGTAAGGTTATAGCATCCAAGTCCAAGGAAGTAATAGTACCACTTTACTTGTACCTTACCAAACCCATTATTGAGTTCAATGCCCCCTTCACCATATACTTGACCAGGCATTTGCAACAGCTGAAACACCAACAGAGGTTTCTCACCAGGAGAATCCAGGTTATTAACACACACACTGACCTACACAAATTGCCTTAAGCCCCTATCTGTATACTCAGTCTGATACAGATTACTGATATGTGATCTATGCCTGGCTTACAACACATCCTCAGATCCCACTGTGATGGATCTTTTGCACATCTGCAAAACAAACAGCACCAGAAACACTAGAGTAAAGGATTTAAACTTTGCCTGCAACATAAATTGAACATACTGGTGAGACTAATATGTGCCTCAAAGTATCCCTGCACTGTGAAAATATCTCCCTCATTCATGAGTTAATCTCTGACCCTATTCATATGTAACCTTGACCATTGGATGGGAAACTGTAAATTCACCTCACAGTTTGGCCCCCTGTCTTTGATGGACAGAGGCCGACAGTAAGAAGAATATTCCCTAACTAACATACCCCCAACACACACACACACACACACACACACACACACACACACACACACACACACACAAAAATATTAGCTACCTGTTAACTAACATACAAATCTAAATAGACTCAAGAGGTACGTGCAGACAGAAATGGGTTGGGCTGTGCTGCAAGGCTTATAAAGACATTGGTGGTTATTAGCCTAGTATATGCTTATGACCTTATAATGTTTACTGCCACTCTGTACTACTATTGTTTTGTTCTTCATTTCATGCTACTGCTATTATGACTCCATGTGTATTATACTCCATTGTTCTTTATATGAGGAGCGTCTCGCTTGAGCTAAGTTAAGGCAAGTGTCTGTTGACTTACAACAATAATCGCATGCTATTTCTGGCAAACTATGTGCATGCTGCTGTTTGACAAGTATAAACAAGATATTATACAAATAATTTTTGAATTCAAACAAAAAGAAACAGAAAAACAGAAAACTGGACCTCTAACCAGATCCCTTCTTGCTGTTCTTCTTCATTTATCATCATTTAATATTATACTACATTAGGGTCATTGGTTGTTACTGACAAATGACCACAAGCCAAGATGCACACCCCCAAACCATTTGGGTCCTGAGTATCATGACCATCTATATGGTGGAGCACATTACTAGGGAAACTAAGGATTTTTGGGATGTTAGGATAATACTTTTCCTATTGACAGCATCTGTCTGTATGGGACATGGGGACCAGATAGGGAGTAGATGTACAATTTAATAGTGTCATGGATGAACTCTGTTTTACATGGATGGGGAACCTATTCCATAGTGAGGGATCCTTTGTGACACGTATCTCTCTCTCTCCAGCTTGTTCTGTTTATATCACAAGCAAAGTTCAGATCCCTAGATCTAGTGTTTCTGGTGCTATTTGTTGTACCTGATACATCAGGACTGGGACTGAGGAAGGCCCTGTAAGCCAGCCAAAGATTCCCTCTCAACAGTTTCTAGGAGACTGAACACAGAGCCAGAGCATTTAGACAGTCAGTGTAGGGCAGAGTATTCATTCACTGAATTCTTCTGGTGAGAAACTGTTGTGGGTAAACTGTTCCAATTGTTGCAAGTGTCTGATTAGATGCATGCCAAAGGGGGCATTTTATTCAATGATGGGTCTGACAAGGGCCAAGTAGAGTGGTACTATAACTTCATTGGATCTGGATGCCATACCCTTACCTACAAGTTGGATGGCATAGAATGATTTTCTCACTATTTTAGCTACATACTGGTCAAAGGCCAAATTGCTGTCTGCGTATCTTCCCAGATCCCTTACTACTGGGTTGACTCTTAGTGGTGTTTTATCAGTGGAGTAATTAATTTGGGTTGAAAGTTTCCCAAAGGGCATTATAATACATTTTTTGGCTGTGAGTTTTAGGCCATGGCTTTGGCAGTAGTCATTGGCTTTTGTTAAAACCCAAGTTGGTGTATTGGGGGTTATCTATAATAGCTCCCACGTGAACTTGGTGAGCCAGAGGTCTTAAAAATTAGCCTTGAGTTCTAGAAGTAGATGCCAAACAAAAACAAGTCCAGCACAGGGCTCTGTGGTTCTCTGCTAGTGATCGGTCATCGGTCTCTTGGTGGAGGTGGCCTCATCAATCTTCACTTCTTTGGTCTTGTATGTGAACTAGCCAGGAATCCAACAAGTATAAATATGACAGCTGGTATTTCATCAAGAGCAGACATGCCATTTTCACAACCCTGACAAGAAACTAGTTATTTTCATAACCATGTTTGTCTGTAACAAAAGAATGAATGTCTGTTATTCACAATTCTTGTCTGGTATGTTTATACTTTACTACTGAGCTTTATATAAGAAGAATGGTTTCATGTCAGCTAGGAATTAATCACATTTCTTAAGTGCTTTGGTCTAAGTGTTTTCTAGAAAGTTTTGCTGTTATCCATGTATATAATTCTCCATATTTTCTAAGTGTTTTTCTGTGTATGGCCATTAAGGTTCATAGGTGTGTACTAGGCTAATGGCCCTGGAGCCTTTACAAGCCAAGCCCATAGAAGTGCCCTGGCATTGTGCTGCCCAACATTAATTCCCAGTACCTCTATCAAGTAGAGACACTGATGTTCCCTTGGGAGAAGTTTCTATTACCCATCCACTCATCAAGATTTCTCTTGAAGAAGGCCAATGAGGTGCTCTGCTTGACATGTATGGGAAGTCTATTCCATAGCATGGGCAGTCTCTGGGTTGTGAACCTGTCCCTCCAGCATGTTCTGTTGATTGTGGTAATGAGGTTGAGGTCTCTGGAGCATGTGGTGTGGAGGGATTTGAATTTCTTTACATGTAGCATTTCTAACAGAGCTGGGTCAGACATGGCTTTGTAAGTCAAGCAGAGATTGCCTCTTAGTAGTCAATATGAGACAGGGATTAGCTGGAGTTTTTTGAGACTGTCCATGTAGGACATGTGTTAAAGGCCTAGGATCCTCTTTGTGAAGTACTTTTGTGGCCTCGCCAGCTTTTGCAGGTGTCTAGTGAGGTACATGCCAAATGGGGCATTATACTCTATGATTGGTCTAATGAGGGAAGAGTAGAGAGAAATGGTGACCGCTTTCTTCCTGGATGCAAAACACTTGGTAACGAGATGTGCCACACAGAAGGACTTTCCGACCACAGTGGCAATGTGGTGGTCGAAGGAGAGATTGCTGTCAACCTGTGTCTCCAGATCTCTTATAATGCCTTCAGTGTAAAGTGGGCTACCATTGATATGCTAATTAGCGGGAACTGAGTTTTTCCCTAAGCTTTTTCATGTATTGTATTTCATATTTTTTGATCTTGAAAACAAATAATGTAGTTTTGGAAAAAAGTCATGGATTTATAAGGTTAATTCCTAACAGATAGGATAAGTGAAATGACTGTGGAAAGTTACATATTTTTGTCCTTACTGCTGTTCTGCATGTCATAGTAGTAGGTATTCTTCTCATAAAAATTACTTCTGCATTGAGTAGAAGGAAAACCTTACATGTGAATTGTAATATGCAGCATCACTCTCCAACATATTATATACGCTCCATTTTGAGAAATAAATAAAATGCTGCAAATCTTAAGGAAATCTTAGAAAGCAACAAGTTTTGAGGCTGTTCAAATACATGTGTGTGCAACACACACACACACACACACACACGTATATATATATATATATATATATATATATATATATATATATATATATATATATATATATATATATATATATATATATATATATGGGTCTACTACCATTAACCAAAATTACACTTACCTGAAATCCAATAAAAAACAAGATGACTCCATGGAAATGTTAATAAACCGAAGAAATGAACCACGGATAATTTTATCAGGGAAACTATCCACAAAAACAAATTAAACCCATGGAAATGGGGAGCTTCACCCCTCCACACCCCCCAACTAAATATACCAACACTGAGATTGCACTATACTGGGGAAAAGGGCAAAGTTCACCCTGGTGGCCAAGTGGATAGTTTCCCTGTTAAAATTATCGGTGGTTCGTTGCTTCACTTTATTAAAATTTCAGGGGAGTTGTCTCGGTTTATTTGGATTTCAGGTAAGTGTAATTTCAATTAATGGTAGTAAACCCATATACACACACACACATATATATAAATATATATATATATATATATATATATATATATATATATATATATATATATACATACACACACACACACACACACACACACACACACACACACACACACACACACACATACATATATACACACGCACACTCTAAACAAATAATTAAATATATAAATAAAATAATACATTTGTTGTTGTTTTTGTCATGCATGGTACCCTGCTGGAAATCTTTCTTTTGTCTAGAATGATGTTTCCCTTGACTCACTCAGCGTTTATACTTGTGTGTGTGTGTTTGTGTTTGTGCGTGCACGTGCATGCATGAAAGTAGGCCGGGGTAGACGTAATGAATTGCTAAGGCACTTACTGCAGTCAAAGTTAAACTGGAATTACAATAATCAAAGTATATGAGTGCATTATGAGTGGGAAATATTTCCAATATGATATTTTAACTGGACTGTATTGTTATTACACAGTTATCAGAGACCTGTGAACCTCTGCTGATAAAAAAAAATGTTCTTTGACCACCCTATGTCTGTGGTGGTTAGAGCATCCTTCTGTCTTATACAGCTTATTATTTGTGGTATCTCCTCAAGGTTCAAATAAGGTTATAATCAAACTTTATTCCACTCTTATTAAGCCCTCCATTGAATATAATGCCAGTTTGGCATTTACTTAGCTAAGCACTAGACTCACTGCTCTGCCCCATAACTAGGTGTCATCCAGTCTCCTGATGATTTTGCAGAAGAGGTTTAGATCCCTAGACCAATATTTCTGATGACATTTGACTTGCTGATCTCCAGTAAATCCATCAGTAATGGGCTGGAGGATGCCTTGTATGCAAGACACAGATTACCTCTTAACAGTCTGTAGGATACCAACTATAGTGACAGGGCTTTGAGTCAGTCCATGTAGGCCATGTTGTTTAGGTCTTGTTTACTTTTAGTATGGTATCTCTGTGGGCATTCCAGTTGTTGTATGTGTCTGGACAGGTACATGAAAAAGGGGTCATGATAGGTTCATAGGTAGGTACTAGGCTATTGGCCCTAGGGCCTATAAAGCCTAGCCAAGAAGGTACCCTGGCTTTCGCCACCCAAGAAAATTATTTTCCTGTGCCCCTGTCGAGCAGAGCCACAGAAGTGATCCCCAGGTTGAATTTCCTATTTCCCATTCAATCAAGATTCTTCTTGAAGAGTGCTAATGAGGAGCTTTGTTTGTTATAGATAGGTAGTTTGTTCCAGAGTATGGGAAGTCTCTGTGACAGGAATCTATCCCTCTAGCACGTTCTGTTTATTGTGGTGACAAGGTTTAGGTCCCTAGAGTATGTAGCTTGGAGGGATTGAGATTTCCTTAGGTGGAGCATGTCCATCAGCTTTGGGTCTGACATAGCTTTGTATGTTAGGCAGAGATTGCCTCTGAGTAGGCGATATGCAATGAAGTAAAGCTGGAGTTTTTTGAGACGGTTTGCTTAGGGCATCTGTTTGAGGTCTGTAATCCTCTTTGTGAGGTATTTCTGTGGCCTTTCCAGTTGTAGATGTCTTGTGAGGTACATACCAAATGAGGTATTGTACTCTATAATGGGTCTAATGAGTGACGAATCGAGGGGAACTTTGACCTCTTTTTTCCTGGATGAGAAACCTTTTGTGATGAGGTGTGCCACATAGAAGGATTTCATGACTACTGTGGCGATATGATTATCAAAGGAGAGACTACTGTCCACCAAGATCTTTTAACACATTTTCGGTGTTAAGTAGACTACTGCCTATGTTGTAGCTCATGGGTACAGAGTTTTTGCCAAAGGGGATGATAATGCACTTTTTGGGATTGAGCTTGAGCCCATGGTTTTGACCAGTGAACAAGAGGCCAGCACCAAGGTGTAAAAAGCCCAACCACAAAATAGAAGTAAATAAACAGCTCTTTAATGGTCCCCAAACCAGTTTCGGCAAAACTGCCTTCCTCAGTGGGATATATTACAAAACCATTGTAAACATGCCATTTATATATAATACTTCCTCCAATGAAAAATCAGCTCTACAAATTATGTAATTTCCTATAACAAATATTAACACACACTTGAAAAATCCAAAAAAACAACATATAATGCCATCTTCTTATAAAATAAAGATCACAGACTCCTATAAGTGATCATTGAGCCATTGATCGTTAAGAAAAGACCCCCAATTTTATAATCCAATATTTCTCTTTTTTATTAAGGATTGAATGCCAAACCTGCCTATTGATTTTATTGCCATGAATCCTATCTATAATCATAAAGTAAAACTGTGCAGAACAGTGGATAGTGCAATGACTATATAATGCATTTGTCAGTTGATTATTACATATATCACTCTGATGCTCTGACATACGAAGACGCAAGGGACATGATGTCTGGCCTATATAAAAAGCCGAACAGGTACATGTCGCTAAATATATTACCCAGTCCGTTCCACAGTTCCCAAAAAATCTGGTATCAAAAACCTGACTCGTGTTCTTACTAGTAAATTGCCTAGACTTGAATATATATATTGACATGAAGAACAGTGGCCACAAGGAAAGGTGCCCAGCAATCTATCCCCAGTAATAGTTATTTTATGATACACTGCACTTCCTGTACTAGTACGTTTAAAGTGAGAAAAATGTGATCCCAGTGTCTTTCCTCTCCTATATGAAAAGTGACAGTTGGATCCAAGAATGTGATGCAATTCATCATTAGCCATTAATATATTCCAATGTTTGGAAATAACCTTCCGGATCAGGCTTTGACACCAGGCATCTGTCTCAGTTAGGCCCATTTTGTAGGATGTCCACATCATTAGGAGTTTCGATTATGGCTCCTAGTTTGCAGTCATCTGTGAACTTCATTAGCCAAAGACCTTCTGTGTTAGCCTGTCCTTCAGAGAAATAGATACCAAACAGGAGAGGACCCAGGACTGAACCCTGTGATACTCCACTTTTCACTGGTCTGAAGTAGGATTTGGAGTCTGCTACTTTCACAGTGTGGGTTCTGCAGAGAACCAGTTGGCAACCCATCTTGTGACATAGGGATTTATACCTAGTTTAGTGAGTTTATCTATAATTCCAGAGTGGGGGAATGGTGTTGAAAGCTTTGGAGATATCTAGACAGGCTTGTGTGAACCACCTTACCCTCGTCTATGGCTTTGGTGACTGCTTCAAAGAAGTCTATCAGGTTTAGGAGACATGATCTGCCTTTTACAAACCTGAACTGGGTGGGGTCTAGAGTTTGGAGATTACCAGTGTCTTTGTTTATAAGTTCCATGATGATACATTCCATGGCCTTGCAGACCAGGCTCATCAGGCTAATGGGCGGTAGTTCCTGGGGTCCATGGTGGCTCTCCCTTTGTGAAGTGGGATAACTGTCGCTGTGCGCCATTCAGTGGGCACAAAACCTGAGGTGAGGTTATGATTGAACGTGGTACTTAGGCAGAGTGCCAGTTCATTCTGTAGTTCATGTAGAATGCAGCCTGGGATATTGTCAGGTCACATGGATGCTGTGTTCTTGGCTTTGGAGAGTGTAGTTTTTACCTGTGCAGTTAAATCCTAATATAAATATGTCCTGTCCCCTGGGATTGTATAATCTCTTAGTTATGACATATAATTAGTAGGGGGTGTGGGTGGTACAGTCCCCCACATGGGGTGCCTACCTTCATATTGTTCGTTTAGAGGAATTTGACCCCCCCCCACATAAAAGCACTGTTTAAGTTTGCATGTTTAGAGCAGCAACTTTGGTGCATGGACAGAAGGACAGAAGCTTGATAACATTTTTGTTTCAACATTACTGCATTGATGTTGGCCACATGGATGTAATGTTGTATACATAGCTATATCTAATCTATATATCATCTCTCACTCTCTCTCTCTCTCTATATATATATATATTTATATACATAGACATAAAAATACAAACATCTCCACACACTATGTATATCTATATCCATAGGCAGAAATATAGATACACACATTCCCATATGCATATACATGGATACATAAGTCTACTTCACATAATCAAACATCCAAATGTTCGACTTTCATATGGCCAAGACCATATGATTGAACATTTGAATGTTCAAAAATGTGAAAAAACAAACAAACAAAAAAACTAAACATCCTAGCAGAGGAGCAAGCCCCCCCTGCACCCCGCGCTATTTAAATATACCAACTTAGTGATCGCACTACATTGGGGAAATCTTCCTGTTCCGCACTCTATGGAGATCCCCACTCAGACTGTTCAAACATTTTGATCATATGGTCTTGGCCATATGAAAGTCAAGCTTTTAAAAGTTTGACCTTCTGAAGGGGACCTGCATACATATATATTATGTATTATATTGGTATTGATATCTGCATCGGCCTCTTTTTTTCCCATTTTGTACATGGGGTTGGAGCATCATATCAGCACACCATCACTTAAAGACAGATAGACACAGCAACCCAGTGATGTGAACACTGACTCTGTCGATCTATAAGATATTTGCATTCATCCATTATAATGAGTTTGTATATTTCAGCTATGGTATCTGCTTCACTATCTGTGGCTGCCTATAACCCCAATTAAGTTTATCTCTGTTGAGTGGCATGTTTTCAGAGCCTGGTACAAGGCCACGGACGTATGTCAAGAATAACAGACATGACTCTCAGAATGAGAGAGATGCAGTTTATCAGGATGATAAGGAATTCACCATAATTAAGGATCTAGGTACAACTAAAACAAAATGCACACATTAGTTTTCCCTCTTGTTATGCTATCCCTGACAGCATTTTGTAGGTTACTACTGACAGAGGTGGATTTGGTTCATAAATGCTCAATTGTCCAGAGTACAGTATAAATTAATATTATGAAAGATAAGATACTAAGATTCTGTTTTTCCTCGTGCAGTACAAAAAATGTTATCCATTTATGTGGGATTGTTCACTATTAAGATATCTGAAAATAAAACAAATTTAAAATGAATACTAATCTAAAACTATTACACTTCCCTCCATAAACTATATAATAATAATAAAAAATAAAAAAATAAAAAATATATTCATATCCATAAATATTCTCTAAACCCTGATGCAAATTCATTTAAACCTGGTGGTTTAAATGATTGAAACTCAAGTATCCAAATCATTCTCTAGCTTCCGTGATGTTCTTAACATTTAACAATTTCTAAGGCAAAAACTTGCAGCAAGTGCATTAGTGTCTCTCATGTTCCTGATCTCACCTAAATGTTCGAGGATCCTATCTTTGAAACATCAATTTGTTTTACCTATATAAAAGGCAAAACATTAAAACAAAAAATCTATGGCATGCTTCAGTACAATATTGTTCATATGGCAGAGTTGTCTTTTCAAAGAGATGCCATTACGAAAACTAAACTGCAGTCCATCTTCTGCTATTTCAGCAAGGTCAGGAGAGCTCTGTATAATATCCCAGTTCTTTTTAAGGATGTCTGTAATTATATTAATGTCACTAGAATAGGTCAAAACACATCTAGTAGTTATATTATTTTCAGATACAGGAACAGGGGTCATTACAGGAGTAGTAAAATCAGAAAAGTATGGTCTAGCTATACTTTCTCTTTCCAATCTGACTCTCTGTATACAGGCATCTATCTCTGTTTCAGTATACCCACTTTTTAAAAAAAATCTGTCTTAAATTCCTTCAGTGTATATTCCAATGAGGTCTCATCAGTGTGTAAACACATGACCCTAAGACACTGTCCCCTCAGGACATTCCTGGGGATATGGGGCATGTGTATGGGGCACGGGTAGCCCACACTACCCCTCACATTATTTTATTATCTGAAACATGACTGAAGCCACATATCTCAAATAAAGAAATACACCCACCTGGCTATAACATCTATCGCTCAGATAGGTTACCAACAAAAGGAGGTGGTGTGGCCATCCTATAAAAACACACTCAACCTCTCCCCACTACCCACGCCCTTACCTGACTTTCATCCTGCAGAACTCATAGCACTAAACTGCCACCTTGGCTTCCATAAAAAAATAGCTATTGCATCTATCTATATCCATCCTGGGAACAACTTAGCAATCCTAGAGATGATCCTATCCTGATTTTCCCATAACATACCATATGAAACCCTCATCTTGGGTGATGTCAACTTTGACTGGTCCAAACTGAAAACAGACTCTCCCCAACTTAGTATTAATCTCCATGGTTTTCAACAGCTTATATCATCTCCAGCTCATTACCACAAAAACCCACAGTCTAGCTCTATAATTGACTGGATACTCAGCAATTCCCCTCAACTATACCTCAACTCTACAACACACCCTGACCAACTTAGTGACCACCTACCCATCTCTGTCCTTCGTGTCCCCTCCCAACTTCCCAAATCCCACATCTATAGAGACTGCCACAAACTCTCTAATTTCAATCTTGTGCAGTTTAACTCTATTTTATCTTCAGTAGACTGGTCCATCCTCAAACATATCCCTCTAAATGATGCCATATATAGGTTTCACAATATTTTCCTAGACACCCTAAACTCACTGGCCCCCTCTAGAAAGATCAGACTAAAATCCAAGTATGCTCCCTGGCTCTCCAAAGAAACAGAGTCTCTAATGCTAGAAAGAGACAAAGCTTGGGAAGCTTGGACAAAAACTAAGGACTTACCCCTACTTCATAGCTATAGACATCTGAGAAATCTTGTAAAAAAGCATACCAACAACAACAAAAAGTCTTACCATAACACTGCCCAACTTAACAAAGTCAACCCTCAAAAGTTCTGGGCCTCCATTAACAGTATTCTTTCCCTCTTGCTCCCTTGCAAACCCCTGCCCTTACCCTAACTCATCTCCTCTTGAAACAGCTACTCTAGTCAATAACCACTTCATTGCTACTACTCAAACACTCATGCCTTCCACCTGCAATTCTACTCCTCTGCCAAACCCTCCCAAACCATCCAACCCACTTTTTCTTTGCACCCTGTTTCCACTTCTTACATCTGATCAATCACGTCTCCTAAAACTCAAACCCTGCTCTCCCTCCACAGATAACCTACTTCCTTCTTTCCTTAAACTTGCTGCTGATTCTATTGCCTTCCCAGTATCCATACTTATTAACAGATCTATACAGGAGGCTACTGTCCCTATATCATGGAAATCATTTTACACGATTGCATTGCATAAAGGTGAAAACTGAACTGACCCCTCTAACTACAGACCTATAGCCATCTTATCCCCCCTCTCTAAGATTCTTGAAAAATGCATCCACTCTCAACTATTCAACTACCTCCTTGAACACAACCTTCTTACTCCCACCCAGCATGGCTTCCGTCCTAAACACAGCACAACTGCTGCCCTCCTATCCTTCACTCATAAAATTGCTGAAGCCCTTGATAATAACAAACTGATATCTTGTCTCTTCCTTGATTATCTAAAGCTTTTGATACAGTCTCCCACCCTCTCCTACTATCCAAACTTGCAAACCTCAATATGTGTTCCTCCTCCCTTGCCTGGTTTTCTAGTTACTTATCCTGCAGACAACAATCAGTAAAATGGCTCTCCTCTTCCTCTCCTTTCCTACCTGTCCCAACAGGGGTCCTACAAGGCTCCATCCTAGGGCCCCTTCTATTTAATATCTTCACCAATGATCTTCATACAGCTTGCAATACATCTTCCCTAATCCAATATGTAGATGATTCTACCCTGATTACTGCCTCTAATAACATCTCTGCACTCCATGATCTCACACAACAGGTCTTCCTAGCTACAGAACACTGGTTATCTACCAATCTCCTCATCCTTAACCCTAAAAAGACCAAACTCTTACTATTTCTCCCTCAATCTCTAGCACACCACAAATCCTCCTTTGTCATTACATCCTCAAATAACACTACTATTCAACCAGAATCCCACACTAAACTCCTAGGGGTCATCATTGATGATGAACTCAAATTTAACTTGCACATTCTACAATGTATAAAAAAGACAAACCAAAAGCTTGGTTTACTAAATTGCCATAAGAAATTCTTAACTCCTAATTCCAAACTCACCCTTGCTCAAGCTCTCCTCCTCCCCTCCCTTCTCTATGCTGCCCCTGTGCTCACCCATATTCAAACTACTACCTTAAACAAACTCCATCAGACTTATCATAAGATAGCTCGATTTATCACTAACTCTCCCTATAATACTCATCACTGCCTATCTCTAAACACTCTCAAATGGCTTGAATTCCCACATTTATTGTTGCTAGCCCAACTGCAAATGTTACATACTATAGTCTATAAACCTCTGGCATGTCCTGTTCTCTCTTCCTTCATCACCATGTACTCTCCACCCAGGGGTGGCCCGTGCTATTGGACTGCCGGACTGCAGCCCCCTCAACTGTAAAGTAAAAGAAATAAAAATAAAAAGAAATAAAAAGAAAAGAAAAAAAAATGTTAAAATTCGCGGACTTCATGCATGCGCACTAGTCCGGACTGCTGCTGAGAGTCTGGAGCATGCGCAGATTGTCTCAGCAGCACTCCTGACTGGGAAACATGAGGAAAGGAGCTCACAGAAGTTCTATGCAGTTTTAAACTGCATAGACTGTCCTGGAACTCGCTGGGAAAATGCGTCGGGGTCGGACTGCAACGTCAGCAGTCTGGAGTTTGCTGCGGTCTCGTCGGGGGAAGATCTCGCTGGTCTTTTTGCACACAGGGTCAAGATCTCGTGGGTCTGGTGTGGATTTGCACAGTGTTTGGATTTATGGTGGTTTCACTTGCGGGGATTGGATTTATGGTGGATTATGGTGGTTTCACATGGTTAAACTTTGCGGACAAGATCTACTACAGGTAAGTGTGTGGACAGAAATTTGGATGTATGGTGGTTTGCTGTAAGGGGTGTGTGTGTGTTTTCATCTGTCCTTGATTTTTACAGAATGGTCTGGTTTCTGTCATATTTTTTGTACTGTTGATTTATGTTTATTACTCAAAGTGCCTGTTGCTCTGTGTTTAAGTAGCAATACTTTAATGACCATCAGGTAAGCTTGGCTGAGATTGCAAGATGCAAGAAAGCTTTAATAAGCATACTGTTAAAGAACTGCCAACATTGAAAGCCTTTCTGTTGCCATGTTGAGAATACTTAACTAGATAATGTATAAGCCTTGGGTATTGAAATGCATATGCCAATATTTGTAATAAAGGACAGGATTACATTATTTTAAGAGTCTCATTACACTTGGAGACTTCCAGTCATCTCTGCAGGCTTTACCCGTAAACAGAATGCCAATCGTGTGGTCCATAACCTGTACAGTAATCCTTTTAAGCAATGTATCTTGAGCTTATTTCTTGTTTGCTTTTCATTTTTTACTTTGATCATGTTTTCACCATGAAACAAGTAGATGTCAGGCAGCAGGTCATTTTTTGGATAAGGAACATTTTTACAAGTGGGGGCATCAGAGATTTCTACTTTCAGCATGTTACTTGGTACTTTAATAAAGCTGAATATAAATTATAATTAGAACTGCAGTGCAAGAAGTGGTTTGAGTTGAGTGCTGCTTGTTTTTCTTATACTTGATTTTGACTGGCATTCCATTAATGTATTTAAAAAAGTAATTTATTTTTTCACAACCTTTTTTGTTTCCATCTAGATATTAAGCTGTCATGCAGCCAATGCACTAAAATATTTTTATTCTTCTACACTTTATTTTGTCTTGATTAGACTCTCATAATGACGGTTTGGCACCCAGGGCAGTATATTTAGTTTATGTGGTTTGCTACTACAGGTGTGTGTGTGTGTGTGTGTGTGTGTGTGTGTGTGTGTGTGTGTGTGTGTGTGTGTGTGTGTGTGTGGTAGGGAATACCTCAGGCTTGAACACTGTACCTTGTATGCAGGTGTTAAAGACCTGAATTCCCTACCCACCACCATTTGTAAAAAAATGCAGATTTGTGCCTCATATTTGATCTGATCTGTTCCTCATAATATCTGTGGTTTGTAAATGTTGCAATGCTTGATATTTGATGGTGCAGTGGTAGCATTGTTGCCTCACAGCTGCAGGTTCTCAGGTTTGATTCTTGGCTGGGGTGCCTTCTTTGTGGGGTCTGTATCTTCTCCCTGTGTTTGTGTGGGTTTACTTTTGTGTCCCCCCATGTTACAAAGACATGTCTGCATTATTTCTTCCTGGGCCTCTGCTGAAAATTGTTTTTTTGTTCCAAGTCAGACTGTCCTGATTAACAAATGTTAAATAAAATTGACAGACATTTGAATTTCAGACTTTAGGTTTCTGAATGTTTAATTCCTTACATATTTGATGGTGCTGTGGTAGTATCGTTGCCTCACATCTATAGGTTTTTCTGGTTTGATTCTTGGCTGGGGTGCCTTCTGTGTGGAGTCTGCATCTCCTCCCTGTGTTTGTTTGGATTTGCTCTGGTGCCCTGCCATTTTACAAAGACGTGTCTGCAGTATTTCTCCCTGGGTCTCTGCTGAAAATTTTTTTTGTTATGTCAGAAGTAAAATTGACAGGCATTTGAATTTCAGACTTCATGTTCTTCAGAAAATACATAGTAACACAACCTTTTATTCTAGCAATTTTCTAAGTTTATAAGATGAATATTTGAAATTTATCCCTATTTTTGGGACTGTATTCCCCCATTATTGGCTTTGTCCAGGTTTTTTGTGCTAAGGTTGACAGCTATGGCAGGAACTGAATTCACTGAATATGTTTGAGGGCTGTATTCCCTCATTACTGGGTTTGTCCAGGTGTTTTGTACTAAGAGGTTGACAGCTATGGTGAGAACTGAATTCACTAAATGATAGCCATTTAAGTTTCAGTCTTCCTCTCTTTTACAAAGCAGCTGATTTGGCGTAGTGGTATGTTGCTCTGACTGTTTTGCACAGGGACCTTGGCAGTAAAATGTATGGTGGTAACACAGCATTTTATTCTAGCAACTTTCCAAGATTATACAAGCAATGTTTAATGTGTCCCTGGTTTTGGGCTTTTGACCCCCAATAAATTTTGGCTTTTCCAGTTTTCTTGTGCTGCGTTGAGATGAAGTTGAGTATTGAGTAGATTTTACAAGGAGTTGAGAGCTGCAAGGGAACAGAAGTTTAGTGTTGCTTAAGTGAAGTTGGTTTGCCTTGTTAATAGCACAACAGGTTGTGTACTTGCTTTTGATGCAGAAGGCTGTGGGTTCTACTCCCACAAGGGGTGGATGCTGCCATACTGAGAATGTTCTCCTTGGTGAAGATACTAACTATGAGTCTGTTATTAGTTTGCCATCCATTTCCTCTTGCAATATTACTAGCTTATCATTTTTTTAATGTAATATAGGCAATTTATTCCTGAGGGGCAACAGATTTTTCGATGAAACCATGAAATATAAAGGTGTTTGCTAGCAGCAACCTCTTCATTAGTTACAGATTTCTTTAATGTGGAATTATTTAGATGACTTTTACTTCTTCAGAGATTGTGCATATTTACTGATAATGGACTGTAGAATTGTGCATATTTACTGATAATGGTGGGCTGTAGAATTTTTTGCTTCTTATTTTTGGTTTGTTCTTCATAATTCCTAAATGATTTGCCAGAAAACTACAAATTTTAAGTAACTAAATAATGATACACTGAGTTTCAGACTTCATAACCTTCAGAAAAATGCATGCTAAAGTAAGAACTGTTATTCTATCAGCTGTCTCAATTTATACAAGAGCAATTTTTAGTACTGTTTATATGTTCCCCCAATATATTTGGCCTTGTTCAGATTTACTGCATTAACAGGTTGAGAAGTAAATGCAAATAAATTGCTTTATAGAATTAGGCATAGCCAACCTCTCAACTGTCCCCGATTTTGGCTCAAAATGTTGCTCTTCCCCCTAATAATCCCTCCCCAAAATAGCAATTTTGGAAGAAAACATGGAGGGTTTACAATTAAGAAATAACTATAATAATCAAAGTTATAGATTACTTGAAATGCATGTAGATTATTTTATTTTGTCAGCTGCTCAAGTTAGCAGTACTAATATTAAAGTGTCCCTTCTTTGACAGGTTCCCAGCTGTATTGTGTGGCTATTTCATATTTTTGCATCACATTTTTGGTCCATTTTTCATAAAATTGTGTGTTTTGGCAAATTAGTGACAAATCATTAAAGACTGAAGTTAGAAAATAATGACAGACATTTGAGTTTCAGATTTTATATCCTTCAGAAAATTCATACTAATGCAAGACCTATTTTATTATCTTTCTAAGTTTATTAGAGCAATATTTAAAATTGTCCTTATTTTTGGGCCTTTGTCCCACTTCTGTGTATGGCTTTGTCCAGATTTCTTGCTCTGAGGTTGAGAAGTAAGACAAATGTGTCAGGGCCATCACAGTCAGCCAGAGACATTTCAAATTGTGACATACTTATTGCACCCCACTCCCCCATGTAGTGACTCTGGATCTGTCCAAGCAAGGCAAGGAGTAGTTATGCAGTGTAAATGTGCAGTGTCCCCCCCCATCCAAGGTAGACACAAGTACTACAGTGGCTTTTCATCTGTCCTTGATTTTGCAGAATGGTCTGGTTTCTGTCATATTTTTGTACTGTTGATTTATGCTTATTACTCAGATTTATGCTTATTACTCAAAGTGCCTGTTGCTCTGTGTTTAAGTAGCAATGCTTTAATGACCATAAGGTAAGCTTGTCTGAGATCGTAAGATGCAAGTAAGCTTTAATAAGCATACTGTTAAAGAATTGCCAACATTGAAAGCCTTTCTGTTGTTGCCATGCAGAGAATACCTAACTAGATAATGTGTAAGCCTTGGGTATTGAAGGACAGGATTTCATTCTTTTAAAAAGCTCACACTTGTTGGAGACTTCCAGTCATCTCTACAGGCTTTACCCGTAAACCAAACAAAATGACAATCATGTGTGGTCCATAACCTGTACAGTAATCCTTTAAGCAATGTATCTTGAGCTTGTTTCTTGTTTGCTTTTCATTTTTTACTTTGATCATGTTTTCTCCATGAAACAAGTAGATAGTTGTCAGGCAGCAGGTCTTTTCTGGATAAGAAACATTTTTATAAGTGGGGGCATCACAGAGATTTCTACTTTCAGCATGTTACTTGGTACTTTAATAAAGCTGAATATAAATTATAATTAGAACTGCAGTGCAAGGAGAAGTGGTTTGAGTTGAGTGCTGCTTGTTTTTCTAATACTTGATTTTGACTGGCATTCCAGTAATGTATTTAAAAAGTAATTTATTTTTTCATGCCTCACAAGCTTTTGTTTCCATCTAGATATTAAGTAAGCTGTCATGCAACCAATGCATTGAAATATTTTTATTTTTCTACACTTATTTTTGTCTTAATTGGACTCTCATAATGATGGTTTGGCACCCAGGGCAGCATATTTAATTAAAGTTAGTTTTTGTGGTTTTGAGCATAGCTCCTCCCCATTCTAGTTGGCCACACCCCTTCCCCTTGACCCCACCCATTCAGCTGTCTCCTGCAGCCCCCCTTTGATTTGAAGTCACCAGCCGCCACTGTAAGACTCCACCCCATACCCTCAGGATGTCAAATCAGCAACTACTACAAATATACTATCCCAAAAAAGCAGTAGGTAAACTCCTTTACAAGTTCTCTGTGGCCCAAGCTTGGAACAAACTTCCATTTGTATCATTGTACACCGATTTCACTTCAAGGAGAAACTTAAACTTTATTTACTTAACTCCAAAACTTGCCCCTGTCAAGCCCCAACTTAACTCCTCCTCCTTCATCTATTTCCTTATATACAGGCTTTCTTACCCCTTAGTATATGCCTACTTACACGATGTTGTCAAACCATATCTGTTGAATGCTTTTTTGTTGTACATATTGTATATACTTAGACACTTTACATAATTAGAATTAGTGTATTCCCTTGACTTAAGTATTTTTTCTCTGTAATATCTCCTTATGTCGGTTATTATTTATGGTATTGTAAAACTGTATTTGCATTTATTTTTAAACTGTATATTTTTAAATTGTATTTTCTTCTTGGAGCTTTTCTCCTCGGGTTTCCACAGAAAATGGGCCACAAACCCAGCTGGACTAACCCAGTTAACAAATGCCAATAAATAAATAAATAAATTTGTCTGTGCTGCTGCTCTTATGCAACACTGAATTATTTTTACATGGCTTCTTATATATTTTTGTATTAAACTTGCCCATATTGTTAATATGAACAGTAATGTCCAAAAAATCATTGGAGTCTAAGGAGATCTTACTACTGAAGCTTAAGAAGTCCATTAACCTTTGCAAAAAAGAAATAAACTCATTGAGCAGTCCAATGCTACCCTCCCAAAGCAAAAAAATATCAACAAAACGTTTATAGTGAATGACACACACATATATATATATATATATATATATATATCTATATATATATATGTGTGTGTGTGTGTGTACAACATATTAAGAAACAAACTTTGTGACAATAACAGCATTCAAAGAATAGTAAATCACACCAACAACTCTTGTAGTACTTTAGTGCTTTCGTCTTATTTATTATCAAGACTTCTTCAGAAAGACATGGTTCATAACTGTGAGCAACCTTTTTCACTTTGTTTAAATACATTAGTTCTAGCAGTCCATCTAAATTAAAGGAACACTCCAGGCTCAGTCACAATTTTACTCAACCACGAGTCTTCTTCTTTCCCTATAAACTGATCCCAGCCATCAGCAATTACCAAAATGGCCGAAGAAGTTTGTCACTTGTACATTTCTGCCATTCCCTAGCATAGGGCAGGAAAGCCCATCCCCCGTTCTTTGCTATCGCATTCTTTCTGGTCTAATTGGTCTCCACCTTGCTGACGTACATTCTACACAGTCAAAGCAATAGTTCCCTCTCCAGCTGATCCTCCCACACTGTGACATCACCATTATCTAGGTCAGCCCTTGTCAGTTATTATAAATTACAGTGTAACTTGTTGTGGAACTCTATTCCATCCACTGTTTCAGTCCGGAGTAAAAACAGCATCAGATCAAGTCTTTTCTCTAGCAAAACTGCAAGCCAAGTCCCTTGGGAATGTTTTCCTTTTGCTTAAAGATTTTTCGGTAAGTTCCTTTAATTATTTATAATGCATATAAATTTCTGCCGCAAAAGCATTCATTAATTTTTCTGTTATTTTTCTGATGATGTTTCTTTATATTGCCCTTCATTTCTATTTGTAGTCCTTTGTTGTGAAATCCATGCTGTACGATATCGGTCTCCTAAAAATGCCTCTCATTGGTTTAAAATATGTATGCTACTGTAGCGTTACATTCTTTCCCTCACCTCACACATAGCCAGTATGCATTCCCATAGTGTAACGTGCCTTAAAATAGTGCCCTCAATCCTCTACATTGTTTTTTCTGTTGCCTCGCACATAGCCACTATGCATTCTCTTAGTGTAATGTGTCCTTAATCAGTGCCCTCAATCCTCTTTATTTTATGTAATTTTAATGTAAAAAAATGAAGCTATTTTAGCATTTATAACTTTTTTTTTTCGGCAATCAAATTGCCTTTCCCATCTTCTGTTCACCTGGTGCCCATGTGCTCGTGGAATCCTCACAGATATACCGTAAAAAATAATTGAGTGCATGTCTGTGTGGGTATAGTTGTAGTGTGTGTTTGGTTATATGTCTGCATGCGTGTGCATGAATGTGGCCATGAAAGCAGTATGTTTGTGTTTTTTTATGCAGAAGTGTTTGTGCCTGAACAAGAGCGAGCAATACATGATAAAATGTATAGTTTGTGAGTGTAAGCAGTGTGTATGTCTGTGTGAACGCATGGAATAATGTGTTTGCATGAATGGAATAGAGTTAGCAATGCAGAAGAGAAAGAACAGTGTGCTCGTGAACGCAGGATGTAAGCGTATGAATGCAGGAAATGCTGTGTATGAGAGAGAGAGAGTTTCCGATGCATGAGTGACTGAATTTGAGAATGAGTGTGTGTAAGCAGAATGTGTTTGTGTGTATGTGTGTATGAGAGATGGCGGGATATCTGGTTAGGCTGCCAGAGACAGGAACAAGCTTCATTAATATTAATTTTTTTTTTTTTATTCCATTGACCGAAACATTATTATCGCAACCATATTGCCAAGTGGAGAAACAGCTGTATGTCCAGCCGCACTCCTGCCGATAACATTGTGCTTGTCCTAAGAAAAATATAATTTCCATGAAGAAGTGCAGCTTTGCACATTTAAAAGAGTAGACTATATTTTTGGCCATTGGAAACAGTGAGAACCTTATATGCTTATTTGGGGTTCATAGTTGTCAGATTTTCTTGTCATGAATGTAGAACAGTAGTTTGACACGGTTAAAAGCATTCGACTATCCTTGATAAATGTTTTAACAAGCAACACTTAGCAATGTTAACCTCGAATGTGTGGCACTTTCTCTGTGTTGAAAATGGACTTGAAAGTGGATCATACGTAAGTACCTAAAAATCTAACAGTAATAAGCCGATCCCTTTGAATGTATCGATTGGCTTATTACTGTGATGTCCATATCTGCAGTATGACTCGGCTTCATTTTCTTTCCGTACCTCTTTGCCTTTCAACAATAACGGGTTGGGTTTATGATAATCATAGCTCGCAACCTTCCATCGCCATAATGAGGAACACTATCCCATATAATGTCGAACAAATGGGCAAAATGTGGAATACATACTAACAGGTCACTAACAACTTCAACTAGGAAGGTGATATTTTAAAATATGCTGGTTTTCTACTTATAAAAATTAGATCATTTAATGAATTAATTTGATTCCTTTTGATCCACCATTAGTGTCAGGTAAAAAATTAACAACACTGAATGTGCGACAGATCCTTTCATTATAAAACTTCAAGGAACATGAACCTTTTCAGACCTCAAATGAGGTACACTTGAGAGGTATGATGGCAATGTTCAATGACTCATACAATATTAGCTGAATTATTTTCTAAACATGTCTTCAGATGTACTGATTTTATATATGTGCCTTTAGGAGTGCTGTGTTTTATAGCGTGCTATTAATGAGACATGAATCTGGGTTTCACTTGGGTAAATGTAGTTAGTGGGGGTTCTGATTGCTAGGCCTAGGTTTTATTTCATTACCTCATGCTTTATTATGGAAATCTTGCTTTCGTTGTAGATGCACATAGGACTTAATATGATGGTTTTGTTGTATGATCAGACTAGGTTAGATAGTCAAGGTGTGCATATTTGTGAGAAGGACAGAGAGTGCTTATCCCACTAAGTAGTTATGAGTGACATTGGTGGTAACTGCATTAATGTCAAGAAAGGACCGAGTCCAACGTTTGTCATTTCTGTGTGTTTTGTAGGTGAGTATTATATTAGTGCAAGACACCGTGTCTATGTATTGTGTCAGTAGCATTACTTCAAGGAGGTATAAGATTTCTGGAGTATAGTCAGGGAAACAATAACAGAGTGTGAACTTACTGTGAAGAATTATACATTCGATGATGACTCTGGGGTGGGTGGTAAATATATGGTTGCACAGCAAGTCATGTAGCAGAGACAGAGAACCCCATAGTATAGGCCTAGGGGCAGCTCTTTGGTGGAGCAGCTAAGAAAGACTTTCTCTGGGAGCTCATGAAGAGAAGTAGCGACACTATATGAAATACTTCCATAATGGTGTAACAGCTAGTGCTCACAACAATAGCGGAAGAATGGAAATAAACCTGATTTATGAGTGGAGACAATTAGTGATCAATTTAAGAAAGTAAGGAAGAAGAAGATAGGGTGGAAAGAATTTCAAGAAACTAGCTGATGAAAGGTTGGATACGTTAGATTGAATAGTGAGGGAACAGAGAAAATAATCGTTTAAGAAAAATAATGGGAAAGGTGATCAAAACAGCAAACTCACACTGACTATTAAATAAAACAGGCTAAAGGATGGCAAAAAATGAAAAAAAAAAACAGGTTAATCACTGTATAATTTATTCTGACAGTTGCTGTAATTAACTTTTTATTTTGGGGACCCCATCTGTTTGGTATGCTTCATCCAAGGGCATGGAATCCTAGAACTTGTACACATAACCTGTGAACCTATAAGGCATGTTCATTTATAACACCATATACTATTTAAGTGTGACCTTGAATAAAGCTTTGCATCCAAGCAGTCAATCGCATACAATTCTGATTGTTTGGAACCTGCTGCAAAAGTGTATTTTTGGATATGTTTAGGTAGTTAGTAGACATGTGGTGCAGGAGGCCATTGATGAGTCAAGCCCAAATTCCTAATTGTTCCAAAATATGTCTAGTTAAGTGACTTGCTTAAGGTGACACATTAGACATGTGAAGGGAATCAACCCCTGTACACCAGGAAGCAGCTCATTCCAAGGGTATAGCAGCAAAGTTGCTATCTATCTGTCTATCTATCTAATCTTTTTTATATGTATTTGTTAGCTAGGTAATGGACTGGTTTATTGACAATGTTCAAACACCAATTAGGTTCTTTGGAGCCAAAAATAAAACAACATAGAAAATATGAAATTATAGAGAAGGTGTCCAAACGTATGTTTATTAATACATTTTATAAGATAACTAAAACATACAGAGACTGTCGGTTTCAACAATATTTAGGAGACTACTAATACATACAGGGATTGCAATTTCCATTGTGGAAGGCAAAATGTGCCTAACATCAAAAGATGGAAAATACTATAATATGCGGTGGTGGTGCTGCTGTAGCGTTGTCGCCTCACAGTAAGATGCTGTCCGGTTCGATTCTCAGCTAGAGTGTCTTCTGTGTGGAGACATGCATGAATGGGCGTACCTTCATTGAAGGTTGTGCGTCAGGGCTGGCAACTCAGCATGTAAAAATCAACTGCCAATTATTAGCAGACCGGAGTTCCGCTGTGGCGACCCCTAACTGGGAAAAACCGAAAGACACACACACATATATATATATATATATATATATATATATATATATATGAGAGAGAGAGATACTATATATGCATATATATATATATATATATATATATAAGAGGGAGAGAGAGAGATAATCATACAGATGTGTAGTTTTTATACATTCCCTTGACATCGAATACATTGGCAGTTTTGATTTTAAGTGTGTGTATGTATGTGTGTGGGGGGATATTGGTCTACCAACACTATTTTACATAAGAATGAACTAAACAGAAGTATGACTCTACCATGAAGTGCCAACCAGTTACATTTCTGAAGATGATTACAATGATGTGTGTATATACATACATATATATATATATATATATATATATATATATACGTATATATATATATATATATATATATATATATATATATATATATATATATATGTGTTTGTGTGTTTTTTCCCTAACTTGCTTTTGAGTATTTTTTACCTTCTGCAGTACTAGCTATGGTAACCCATATTCTAGTTTTGGTGTAAGGACATTCCTTGATATTGCCCTTCATCCTTCTAGGAGTAGTAATCAAGATATTTTGTAGCAGAGTTTGAGCTGTGCTAGGGCAGTATTGGTGGCTTTGTGTGGTCGGTAAAGGTCAATGAAGGATCAATATAGGGCCAAGGTATCTTTACTATCTAACATTTGCTATGGTGTTATTGGTAATGTCTGTTAACAGACCTGGGGGAAAGTTATGAAGTTTATGAAGTGTGGCAAATAGTATAAACTAGATTTTTAGGGGTTAAAAAGTACTTATTAGTATGGGCCAAACTGTAAAGTGCTCTGCAGCAAGTTTGTAGTCTGTGCTATAGGGCAGTAACACATGTATATGACTCAATTAAGAGATGATCACCTGTACCCAACCGCCTTCTGCTAAAAACTGCATCAAGGTGTTGTGGGTAGATGTATGGATCTACATATGTGGTTATATTCAAGGAGGGAAGGTCACATATTTTATTATTTATGAATAAGGAAAATTCTCACATGGCTCTCATTTCTGTCTGCAGATCCATGTATTTTATGACTTTGTGTCTCTCTGTATGCAAGACACTGTAGTCACTCGGCGTGGCAATTTCAATGATCAATGCTACATTTTCTTTTCTTGGACCACTCTATCCAGTTTTCTAGCATCTCTGTTTTGAACTGTTGGTATTGGGTGATCCCATGCGATAGAAACTTTATTTTCTATGATGCTTTGTGGCTCATGTTTCAAGTGTATTTCTACCTCTTCGCTACCATAATGTTTGCACAATCTCCAGTGTAACAGTCTCACCACATTATTATGCCTTTCAGTATACAGTCCCTCTGCCATTAGTGCATCACAACCAACAGCAAGGTGTGTTACTGTTTCCAATTTGGTTTTACAAAACCTACATCTGTTTTTCTCCCACAGGTTCAATGGACTTTGTAAACCACTGTGTACGTAGCCCACTATCCTGTGCTGCCAATATTAACCTTTCATTTCTGCAGTCTATTTCTCTCACTGATCTTGATATATCTGTCTTTATCTATTAAATCAAGCAACTCTTCTCTTAACTCATTTTCTTCCGTACTGAGGGTATATCACCTAATTTCCAATTCTTGCGGGCATTTTATAGATAGTTCTATATCATCTTCCTGTGGCACATTATCTTCAGTTTCAAACTGTGTCATCTGTTCTGTCATATGGGAACTCACTGGCCTATCACTCCTCAACCCTGACTGTAGAGTTTTTCAAGTTTCCTGTTCCTTTCTCTGCTTTCTAGCTTTTCATGGAGACGTGTGCAAAGCACCCTTTGCAAAGCAATGTGTTTTACTAACCATGTCCTCGCAGGCAGAAAATGTATTGAATCAGCATGATAAACATCACCAACTTAGAAAATTATTGAAGTGGTCTTTTGTTCATACTGTGGCCTCATCCTTGATCAAGGCAGAGTACTGCTCAATGCAAAAGATATCTGCCGAGACACACATTCAGACAGATCAACAATGTCTATCTTCGGGTCCCCTTTACATTACCGACACGACACTTCACCGACACGCAGAAGACCGAGACGAAACGACCGACAGGTAAGTTGATCGAAAAGGTGATTTGCCTACAGCCAAAAGACCGACAAGGGTAACGTGTGAGCGTGACTCGGTAAGTGTGCGATAGTGACGGAGTTAGGAGCAGTCAGGTAAGTGTGCGATATTGTGGGATTTTGGGTTAGGGTGTGGGAAAGGTGAGTGTGTGGTAGTGTCGGAGTTAGGGTTTGGGTAAGGTAAGTGTGTGATAGTGACGGACTGTAGTTTAGGGACGGGTTAAGTGAGTTAGGTTTAGAGTGCGGGTAGGGTGAGTGTGCGATAGTGACGGGCTTTATGTTTTAGGGTGGGTTAAGTGAGTTAGGGTTAGGGTGCAGGTAGGTTAAGTGTGCGATAGTGACAGTCTTTAGGTGTAGGGGTGGGTTAAATGAGTTAGGGTTAGGGTGCGGGTAGGGTAACTGTGTGGTAGTGTCGGACCTTAGGGTTAGGGTTTGGTTAAGGGTTAGTGGATATGTCATTGTGTGTCATGTGTAATTTACGTTGTTTGTGTCGGTGTAATTGTGTTCGGTTTTGTGAGTTGTCGGTGTTGTGTGGTTTCGGTTATTTGGGGTCGGTGTTTTGTGTGTCGGTGAAGTGTAGTTTCGGTAATGTAAAGTAGACCCCTCTCTTCATATACTCCAAGGCAGTATGTCTCAGTTCATTAACACCCACATGCTCTATGATAAAATCTTAATGGTACAATGGTGTAGTGACTTAAGTGTGCATGTAGATAGCATCCAGATGCCAGATAAGCAATTAACCATCATTCTCTCCTTGTTTGGTATGGTAAGTGTGGCATCTGTGTCGTACAATGAAGTCCCCACTGACAATAGTTCGGGATAATATGTTATTGCCTGCTTAAGGGGCCTTGCTGTTACAGATCTGCTGTGTTTCAATCTGTGTCATGTTTGGTTTTGCTGGTGGTGAGTGCTTTAGCGAGGGCTTAGGACAGGTGTTGCCATTCATAGGCATTGCAGTTCTTAGAGGTTTTGCAAGATTGCATTTTTTACAGCCTCAGCACAGGCTTGCCAATGTTTGTGGGGGACACTGTGTGATGGATGTATTGTGTGTGTTCTTCATAAACTTATTTGGATGTGAGCTTTTTGACTCCAATGAGATTGTGTATCTCCATCTCTCACATAGTCATCTGCAAATCCGCCTTCCAGATGAAAAAGACATCATCAGTATAACACCTGTACATTATGGTGTTGTTGAATCCGGGCAGCGATTCAACCTTATTCATTTCCCAGGCACTGAGGACTAAGTTCACATATGCCAGGGCCATTTTGGACCCCATGGCTACACCTTTCTGTTGGTGGTAAATCTTTCCATTGAATTGAAAGAAGTTATTTCTTAATACTGCTTCTGTTAACCTGCATACAGTATTAATCTTAGCCTCACTTAGGTTGGAGTGCCTGTTCAGGTACTGTGTGGTGAGGGTAAGTCCATTGATGTGGGGGATGTTTGTGTAGAGTGCTTCTACATCTAGGGTGACCAGTAAATATTCCCCTCCATCCGGCCTTAATTCGGAGATGTCATTTAGAAACTCCAAAGAGTCCTTGGTGTAGTATTTGTGGTTCTGTACAATGGGGTTAAGGATGTGGTCCATGTATAGTGAAATATTTTCTGTTTTTGTCCTTCAGCAGAAAGGTGGATTTTCAGGGTTTTTGTGAACCTTGGGGATTCCAAAAAATTTTCCAAGGCTGGGTGTTGTGACCTGCATGAAGTCTTTTTTGTCTTGAGAGATCTCATCCCTGAGGTACAGTTCCAATAGTAGGTTGTCAATTTGTTTAAAGTTTTGTTGTACCTGATTGATGCTGACCTTTTTTGTAGAACTGGTTATCCATGAGAGATTCTTCAAGTGTTTGGATATATCTCTCCTGCTCCATCACTACTGTCCCGGATCCCTTGTCAGCCTTCATGATTCGTAGGGATTTGTCCTGACTCAGTTCCTTCCAAGTCTGTCTTTCTTCCCTGTTCAGGTTGTGCCACTTTGCTGAGGGCTTATCAGAAAGGAGTTTCCTAATATCCCTTTCACAGGTACTTGCAAGGAGGCTCAGTGTGTTGGAGAATGCAGCAGCGTACAGGCTCTTCATGGTAAGGGGTCTGTCGTCATCCTCGGAGCTTTCCTCATCTTCCTCCTCTTCATGTTGTTGTATATCCAATTTTAGTTGTAACTTTCTCAGGAAGCACTTGAGGTCCATGATAACATCCACTGTTTTGGCTCTCTGCACCGGGATGAAAGAAAAGCCTTTCTTCAATACCTCATGATGGCTTTCCAAGAAAACTCATGTGGTGAGGTTAAAGATGTCACCTACCCCCGCTGGAGACCTCGAGTCAGTGCTATCAGGTGCTGGTATCAGTGAATGGGCAGGGTGATCAGGGTGGCCCATCCCGGTAATACTACCACTGTATCCCGTTCTCTCTCCATCTTCCCCTGTGATTGTTGTTCCCCCTCCTTCCCTCAATATTGTTGGTGTTGTAGTTCCAGTTTTGTTCATTACCCCCTGGTCTGAACCTGGTATAAGTCCTGGTTCTGGTTGTGAGTCCGGCTGAAGACAAAAAAAATTGTTGTTGCCAATTGTGCTGTTGTTGGAGGACTTGACCGTTCATTGGTGGGGTCTGATAAACCCCTCCTTGATTGATCGCACTGTCCGGTATCCTGCGGTTTGTGTTGTCATTGTCCTCATTGTTGCCATGGTGGTCACGTTCACTGATGTCTGGATCTCCCTGTGTCGGCTGATTCTGGAGTAGCGTTTGTGGGCTTGGCTGTCTCCTAGGAGGAGTATGTACCCTCATCTGGGAGCTACTCCCTGCTAGTGGGCTGGATGTGATGAGGAGTCTATTCACCTCAGGTGCGTTGGGTCCATTTGTGGGTTCTTGTAATTCTCTCGTAGGCTTTAGGTCAGTTGTGGACATCTGGTTGGTTGTGGGATATCCGTTTCGCATTCTCTACATGTTTAAGGAGCATGTGGGCCTGATCGGGTATGCTTTTCCTTCCTCATATTGTTTAATGTCCCTAAGCAATTTGCTTTTTTTGTGTTCAATCAGTGTTGCCACATGCCTAGTAATTCTGTGCGGTACATTGTCCCACATTTCTGTGAAGTCATTAAATGTGGGATCCCGCAGGATGCGTGTTTGCAGATCATCTGTTTGAGACTTGTAGGTGGACATACTCTCAGTATTGCTTTGGATGAGGGTTTTGATAGCCACTAGCCTAGAGTTGTCATATATTTTGACCAGTTCTTTGTGAAGCTGAGAGTTCAGAGTGGTCCTGTTAGGAAATTTGTTAAATCTGAGACCCTGTGGGACTATATCCAGTTCTAAACACCTTTCCAGATAGAAGTTGTCATGCTCCAGATTTTTATAGGTTTTAATCAGTCTCTTGAATCTGGTACTCAGAGACCTGGCATTCTATGAGACTCCCCCCCCCCCCCCCCTGCTTTGACTGTACTCTGTTTGTACTGTTGTATTCTGGACCGGGCAATGGAAGTGATTAATTTCCAGTTGCGTGAGTATCAGGTCTACAGCCTGTGTGGTCCTTATTTTCTGTTGTTAATTTAAATGGAGGAACTGTTAATTTTAAATGGACTGCTAGAACTAATGTATTGAAACTAATTGAAAAGGGTTGCTCACAGTTATGAAACATGTCTTTTTGAAGAAGTCTTGATAATAAATAAGACGAAGTGCTGAAGTACTACAAGAGTTGTTGGTGTGATTTACTATTCTTTGAATGCTGTTATTGTCACGAAGTTTGTTTCTTAGTTAAAACTTCTTCTCTTAGTTCGTTTTTTGAGTGCGGTTAATTTTAGTTTTGTTTGTGTGTGTGTGTGTGTGTGTGTGTGTGTGTGTGTGTGTGTATATATATATATATATATATATATATATATATATATATATATATATATATATATATATATCATATCTTTAAGGACATTAGTCTATTCCCAGTATACTAATACAAGGCTGGTGTAGCTATTGGCATAAGCTGTGCCCATAGCCATGCCAACCTTCTGCAAATAATATTCCTGACCGAACACAAAGGCGTTGTTCTCTAATACCAATTCAAGAAGAGCACATATAAGCTCACTTTTACTACTGGGCATGTTCACATATTGTGCTAAAAAAGACCTTACATAAATCGATACCCACAGTGTTAGGAATCGCTGTGAATAGAGAAGTCACATCTAAAGTAACCAATACAAGATCAGTAGTCCTGTCAATACCACTGACCTTAGAGTACAGGTCCTCTATAAAATCTTTGGTGTCTTTCAACACAGAATCAACTTTATCAAGTATAGGTCTCAACATCTTTTCCAGAAAGATGGACAAGGGCTCTGTGGCCCATCCTCTACTAGATAATATAGGTCACATGGGATGATGATACATATTTTTATGTATCTTCAGAAGTTCGTATAAAATAGGGACAGTCGGATGCTCTACTAAAAATGTTTAAACAGATCTTCATTAATGGTACCTGTAATCAATAGATCAAATAGCAACACACCAATCCTATCAACAATAGCTGTCAATTGCAGCTTTGTAATCAATTGATAAGTATTGTCGTCTCTCAAAAGCTCAGTCATAGACTCTAAATACAAAATAGTGTCCTTAACTCCTATCGCTCAGCTTTATCTGTAGGGCACCTCTCAACAGATTTTAGATGTTTAAGGTCATTCAATGCTCTATATTCCTCAGCATTCAAATTATAACAACATGATGTGCATTTCTCACTAAGCGCCATTCTGATCCTTTCATCACATGCATTCACATATGTCTCAATAATAGGATGTTTTTCTGGTATAAAAGTACTTTGTTTAATGAACACCCTAAGTGTTTCTTGCATATCATGAAACATTGCTGCTAAAGTCAAATTATGTGAAAATAATCTTAAGTTAGTCAGAACCTGTGAGAGATTCAATCTCTGTGCAGGTACAAAGGACAAACCTCTATTCGATACCTGAAGTTGTGCAGAGGCAAGATGTATAGAGGAAATATTCACCACCAAATTACTCAATTCCTGTTCCATGTTCCATATGGGTAAACCTCTCCATGGACTGCTGCTTGTGCTGCACTCAGCCTCTCTTCGTCTGTCTGTATGATCTCCCTTGTCTCTATTCCATAGTTATCGGAAGTGGCACCAGTAAGGAAAAAGGGGGTTGTTTTAGACACTGCGTTGGATCCCCCAGCCATGTCAGTGGCCATATGTATATCAGAAGTTGTAGAGATTAGAGTTGGAGCCACTGGTGGATTACTATTGATATTATCCACAGAACCCATATTTGGTTGTTCGATCAACCTTTTAGCAGTAAGTAATGCCACATCTTGTGGAGCTACATACTCATTTAAAGGAGAACCACACACACAGACTGAAAAATATGTGTATTTCATCAAGTTTTGATATTCCCTATATTTTAACAGCACTCTGGGACCATTTACAGTTTTTTTTATAATTTTTATACATAATTTTATACTCTTACCACATGGGGTCTAGTATCCTGAAGTGGTTTCTAAGCCTCCTGCTATCCCACAATGCAGTGTTTGTCTCATAACCATGACATCACGCAGGCGTGTTCCCCCAGTTGCTGTCACAGTATTCACTTAGTATGTATCCACTCTTTTGTTTCAATCACAAACTTTTAACAAAACAATTGTTGCTTTTCAGTGGCTAATTATACCACAAGTAGCTGAAATGCCAAAGAACAGACTTTCAAAGTTTTTTTTACTGCAGCTTCTTTTTAGACTTGCTAATTTTAAGTATTTTGTTATTCTTGACTTGCAGTTCTTCTATTCATCTCCCATCCCCCTTCATACCATCTCCCCAGCTGTCAGAGAGCTGTAGGCAATTTGAGCTGCTTACTGCTGCAATTGACATTTCACAGCAGGAGTCTGGAGTAATGGGCTCCTTACCTCTTCCAGTCTTACTCTGACAGTGGAACATTTTTTTAGCTGCACCACAGCCTGTCATGAAATTGCCATCCATGCTCCATCCATAATAGCACTTAAGGAGACACTGTTTTGCAAGCATTTTCATCTCCCATTCTCAGACCTTCCTGTTGACTGAAGGTACCAAACATTTTGACTGCTGCGGTGTGAAACATAAATAAAAAAAAAAAGAGAGAGAGAGAGAACAGTTCTAGGACATTACAGTTTTACATTAATCTGTATTAAAATGCAGGATAGCTTCAGGATTTCTAAAATGCTCACTGCTGCACCCCATTTTAATTTAAGATAAATTGTCCGCAGAATTACCAAACAGTGCATTACAGCAAACTCAGGGCATTGGACATACATATTTTGTGTCAGTTTACCAAATACAGTACGGTCGCCAGTGATTATCTGCAACTTATAACAGATGTGGGGTCTTGTCTCATTTTTGCTGTACTGTTATTTTCTTAGCAATTTCTTCTATGTAAAGCACTGCATGTGCATAGGAATCACATTTACTGTGAAGACAAGTGTATAAATGCAGTTTGGGACAAACTAAGTTGTCCCGGTCCCTCGAGTAAGGGGGTAAAGGGTGGGGGGATGGTATAGTGGTAGAAAGGAAGGTAAGGATTGTAGTTGGTTAGGATAGTGGGTTTGTGGTGGTGAAATGGTTAAGGAGACAGGGAGATGTAAAAGGAAGTGAGGTAGGAGTAGGTGGGACTTTTGACAGTACTAAGGGTTTGGGATTAAAGGAAGTAGGCACATTTGGCGTGAGTTGGTGGAGTGACAAACTAGCTTACGTCCAGATGATCTATAGGTGTCGTGAATGAAGGTAGGCCTTGGATGGTGGGGAGAGAAGGGGTTAGGTGGTCTGGGTCAGTCCCCCCTTTGGTGTTTTCTAGAGGTTGATTTAAGGGGGGACTGGAGTTTGGGAATATAGTTTGAGCTTACTGGTAGGAAAAGGATGATAGAGTACTGTGTGTGTGTGTGTGTGTGTGTGTGTGTGTGTGTGTGTGTGTGTGTGTGTGTGTGGGTGAATGGTTGGGGGGTGGACAAAAAAAAAAAAAAAAATATATATAAATATAAATATAAATATATATAAATATATATATATATATATATATATATATTTAATTAAGTGGATGGGAGTAGTGCTAGGCTTACCTGTGTGTTGAAGTTTTTCTTTGCTCCCTGTCATCCGCGGGTCTCCTGGAGATTTGTCGGGCCTTGTTTTGGTGGGGCCATGCAGTCGAGTGACATCCTTGGGGGGAGGCTGAACCTGTCATTAGCTCCATCGGGTAGTAGGCCATCGGTGCCATGCAGTCGTGGTAAATAAAAAAAAAAAAAAAAAAAAAGAGGAAGGCATTCTCCCGGTGGTCATGGTAGGCAAAAGGGGGGTCCATTGGTGTAATCCAGTCCCATGTAGGTTGGGGGGTAGTGGTGGATCATTCCCTCATGCTCCCTGGTGGGTTCGTGGGCTGGTTGTGTCCATTTCTGGAGTAAATGGTTCTCCCGGTGGTTGTGTTAGGTGGCAGCATTGGGGTATAGTGGCAGATCATCTCCTCGGGGATCCATCTTTGCGTCCAGCTTCATCTTCATTGGTGGTAGTGGTGGGTTAATTGTTTGTGCTCCCTGGGGGGTTTCTGGGTGTCTGTTTGTCTTCTCTGGTCTCAGGATGGTGTCGTGGTCATCCGGGTGCCCCTCCATCCTGGGATTCAGTGGTGGTGGTGGAATATCTTCTCCCTGGTGGGTTCGTGGGCCGCTGTGTCCGTAGCCGCTATCCCAGTGGTTGTGGCAGGCATTTGAGGGTCCATCATACTTCTTCATCGGTGGTGCAGTGACGGATTGCTGTTCGTGCTCCCTGGTGGTTTTGTGGGTGTCAGTCTGTCTTCTTTGGTCCTTCCGGCTTCAGGATGGTGTCGCAGCCGATCGGGTGTCCCTCCATCCTGGATTTCGGTGGTGGTGGTGGTGAAATGTCTTCTCCATCCTCCCTGGTGGTGTAGTGGGTTTCTTCTGCCATTTTTTCAGCTGTTAGGTCTTAGCGCCGGTTTGCACATGGGCACTGCGTTGCTTAGCCATTAACGCTATGGAGTATCATGCTGGGAGGGAAAATAAGTGTTTTTTAGGCTTGTTTGTGTGAATGATGATGGGATTGGGTGGCTGGTAGATAGGGAGATAGTTAAAGGGACTTAATTATTTATTTATTTTTTCTCTCCATAGATACACATGGGGAGGGATATTGATAGGGGATATGCTAGGATTAGGAAGGCGTACTAATGGTAGGAGGTGTGGCTGACAGGGTGGGTGAAAGGTGACGGTGGGCAGGCAGAGGTAAGTTAAGGTGCGAAGGCAAGGCAATACTAGGGGTTGGGGAGAGTAGGGCAGTTGGGCTTATAGAATAGTGCTAATATTTTGTTTCTCTTTTACAGATGCACAAATTACCAGAGCTAAGGCAGAGGTGGCAAGCAATTGTGGCCCAAGCGGAGGAGCTGTTCCAGGAGGCGGCAACATCAGAGGTGGTACAGGAACCTGAACAGACCCCAGGTCAGAAGAGGCGACACACGGTGGTGAGAACTCCAACTGGGGGGAAAAAGCAACAGGCATTGCAGCAGGTGATAGCAGTGGAGACACCAGTTCCCAGCACATCGCAAGATGAAGGTGCAGGTAATGGTTTTATTATGGCAACATTGTCGGGGGAGCTAGGGGTTGAGGATTGTGGGTTGGGGAGGGATGACGACTTGTCAGTTGGGGATCTTGGGGGCAGTGTGCAAGGGATAGAGGAGGTGCAGAGGCAGATAGCACAGGGTGCCAGGTACCCGGTTAGAGATGTGAGGGGTCGGTGGGTTCCAGGGACAGTTTGGGCTTAGGCTCAGAGGTAGGCTCTGATTTTGGGCTGCGGCCTGGGGACTGGTTGGCTATCCAATCTTTGGGGTAGGGGACAGAGCAGTTTTTCTGACTCTGCACATTTCGGGTCTGGTTAAGGAAAACATTTGGAAAGGGGAGTATGTGGATTTGTTTGAGCTGATCGATGCAGAAGGGGTTCAATGGCTAGTGGAAGCAGAGTCTTCTAACAGTAAGGAATTGTTAGCGGCCATAGCAGCATTGGGAAGTCAGAGGGTAGGTAAGCTTCGCCCTAGGACATGGGATAATTGGGTGGTTGGCTTTATTTATGTTATGGCAGTGCAGCTGGAGAAGGACGGGTCCTTGGCTTTGCCACTGCTAGGCTATTTCCTTACCATTTGTGAGGCGCAACGGTTAAGTCTGGGTAATGCGTGGATCTGGTATGATCAGCTTTTTGCAAACGGAAGGCTGTGGACCAGTCACTTCGTTGGGAGGTGCGTCATCCAGATCTATGGTTGGCTATGATGATGGATAGTTATGGGGGCTTTAACAGACAGTTGAGTGGGCCAGAAACAGCGGGTGTGTGTTGGTCATTTAATAGTGGCTCCTGTTCATGGGCGAGGTGCAAATTTGCCCATGTTTGGGTGGATTTGGTGGGCAAGGCTTTCAGCTTGCCCGAGGGAGGGGTAATTTTCGTGGGTCCTGGGGATTTGGACTTAGGTTCTTTAGAGGCAATAGAGGTAGGGGTGCCATTCCCTATTAAGCTGGAGGTTCTCCGGAGTATGCTTCATCGGTTTCCTGGCTTGGCCATCAAAGAGGAGATAATCCAGGGTTTTCAAGGGGGGGTTTCCTATTAACTCCACCACGGGAAGGGGTGGGGAGGGTTGCAAGAATTTATGATCTGTTCAAGGTAAAGAGGACATCTTGGAGGCTTTACTGGAGAAAGAGAGTAGGGTGGGGAGGTTATTGGGTCCTTTTGCAGTCCGCCTTTTAGTGCTTACAGGGTGTCACCTTTGGGGTTGGTGCCGAAGAAGCGAGAAGGGGAATTCAGAGTGATTCATCACTTGTCTTATCCAGAAGGGAATTCAGTGAATGATTTTATTGCAGAAGAGGTTAGGGTGCATTACGCTTCCTTAGATGATGCAGTGAAAGTGATTAGGGAATTTAGGGAGCCATGGTTGGTTAAGGTCGACATTGAGTTGGCTTTTCGATTGTTGCCTATTAGGAGTGAGGATTGGCCACTATTGGGGGTAGGAAATATATACTACTTTGATAAAGCTATGCCTATGGGTTGTTCAGAGGCATGTGCGACTTTTGAGAAGTTCAGTACAGTATTGCATTGGATTTGGCAGAAGAAAGTGGGGACTCAAAAGGCAGTGCATTATTTAGATGATTTTTTGTTGGTGTGCGAAGGAAGGGTAGGAGCACAGGATGGTTTGCGGGAGTTTACGATTATGTGTGAGGAGTTAGGTGTACCACTGGCTCAGCATAAGATGGAGGGTCTGGCAAGGGCATTAGAATTTCTTGGATTAACAGTTGATGCGGAGCGGGGACTGTTTTGTTTACCAGAGAATAAAATAGAGAGGCTTAGGTCGGTGATACATTCGGTGATGGCTAAGGATAAGATTCATATTTGTTCAGCTATGGAGTTGCTTGGGCTTTTGAATTTTGACTGTCGAGTGGTACACACAGGGCAAGCTTTTTGTAGGTCACTGGCGTATTTGCTGAAAGGGGGTAAGAGCAAACACCATTGGGTTAGGGTAACCCAACTGGTGCAGGAGGGTTGTGGAATGGGTTTTTGCAACAATTTAATGGGATATCTTTTTGGCAGTCAGACTGGGTGGGGGAGGAGGAACTTCAGTTGTTTATGGACGCAGCTGAGGGTGCTGGCATGGGGCCTTTTTCAGGGGTTGGTGGTTTGCGGCTGAATGGCCTCGGGATTGGGAGGAGGTACAGAAGCAGGATGTGGCCTTTCTGGAATTGATGCCGATATGGGCAGCTTCAGTGGTGTGGAAGGAGCAACTGAGGGGCAAACATGCAGTTTTGCACTCTGACAATATGGCTGTAGTGAGTGTATTGCAAAATAAGACAGCTAAGTCGGGCTTGTTATTGTTGGTATTATGTCAATTGGTTTTGCAGAGCCTTCTAATAAATTTTTTTTTACAGGAGTGCATGTGCCTTGCGTGAGGAATGAGATTGCTGATAGCTTGTCCCGATTTCAGTTTCGCAGGATTAGAGGGTTAGTTCCATGGGTGGAGGAGGTGCCAGAAATCCTGCCAGAGGAGGTGTGGAATCTGGGGTCGATGTAGCCAGGTGGTTAGTATGGCATTCCTAGGCCCCTTCTACAAGGAAGGCATACGGTAGGGCTCTTTCTGATTTTAATCAGTTTATTTTGCAGCTGCCAGAGGAGGAAGGGGGTATGGTCAGAGGAATTACTACTGCAATATGTAGCTTATGCTTGGGGGTTAGGCAGGGCTCTGCAGACGGTTAAGGGGGATTTGGCTGTGATTAGCATTTTTGCTAAGGTAACGGGGTTGCAGGATTTCACTAAGTCTTGGACATTGGAGCGTATGTTGAGGGGTTGGGGGAAAATGGTGGTGGAACGTAAGGATGTTCGATGGCCACTTACAAGGGTTATATTGAAAGTTTTGTTGAAAGGGTTAGGTTTGTTGCAAAAGGGGTCTATGGATTATTTTATGTGGGGTATGTTATGTACATGGTTATATTTTGGTACCTTTCATATTTCAGAGTTGTTAGGCTCATTATGTTGGAAGGATGTCATTATAGGGGAGGGTGAGGTTACTATTGCATTAAGGAGGAGTAAGACAGATCAGTTGGGTAGGGGATGTGTGGTGATGCTTAAAACTGGCAAGAATCCTTGCATTTGTCCAGTAATGTGGGCAAAAGAATTTATGAGGAGGCGAAAGGGGAGTGTGGATCAGTTAATTTTTTGTTCAGTGGATGGGAAGGTGGTGTTGAGTAGTAGATTCATACTTTTGGTGAGGAAGGTTTTACATTGTATGGGATTTCCGGCAGAGAGGTTTGCAGCTCACTCGTTCAGGATAGATAGGGCTTCAGATTTAGCTGGAGAGGGTAGTTCTATTGAATTGATTAAAAGAGTGGGGAGGTGGTCTTCAAATGCATTTTTGTCTTATATTAGATAAGTTGTGGTCTGATTATTAATTTTTCTTCTTTTCTTTTAGGGAAGCACATTATCATCTTGGGGCATTTGTTCATCCACTGGCAGAGAAGCATGCTTTAGTTAGGAATGATGGGGTAAATTTGAGTTTAGTTCATTTAGGGTGGTCAGTGTCATGGCATGGTGTTAGGGGGCTTAGGTGGGATGGGTTGTTACATGAATTTGAGAGGGCTAAACTGAAGGTGGGTTGTCCTTGTATACTAGTCATTCATTTAGGGGGCAATGACTTGGACATTATTTCTAGAAAACAATTGGTGGACATTATGCTGCAAGATTTGATGAGATTACAGGCATTATACCCAGATATGGAAATTGTGTGGTCAGAGTTGGTTCTGTGTTTGTGTTGGAGGGCTGCATATAGTTATAAGGCGATTAAAAGGTTTAGATGGTGTGTTAATCAGAGGTTGGCTAGGCAATTAAGGATTTTAGGGATGCATACTATTGACCATAGAGATTTTGGGGATGGAGAGGAGTCTTGGTATCAAACGGATGGAGTACACCTTAATGATGTGGGTCTGGATCTTTTTAATTTGCATCTGAAACTCTTTATAGAGGATATGATTGTGGCTAGGGTTTAGGAGGGGGAACAGCCTGGGATCAGGCTGGTGGCGGAGAAGAGGGACAGGATTGTCCTCTTCTGTTCCCCCTCTAAAGAAGGTGGTTATTGGTTTATGGTTTGGTATGGTGGTGAGGTGAGTAGGTATGCTGCCTCTTTATGTGGGTGAGTAGGTATGCTGCCCTGGTGGAGAAGGTATCAGGGTGAGTTGGTACGCTGCCTTGAGGTAAAGTTCACCCAGGTTGAGTGGTGACGCTGCCCGGAGATCATCGTTGCTGAAGAAGATAATTAATGTTGGTTTTTGTGTACATAGTTCATTGTATAATACAGTTTAATAAAAGGTCATCAAATGTCTTTATGTGTGTGGTGTGGTTATTTAAAGGGGAGATGAGACAAATGCAGTTTGGGACAAGCTAAGTTGTTCCAGTCCCTCGAGTAAGGGGGTAAAGGGGTGTGGGGAGGGTATAGTGATAGAAAGGAAGGTAAGGATTGTAGTTGGTTAGGATAGTGGGTTTGTGGTGGTGAAAGGGTTAAGGAGAGAGGGAGATGTAAAAGGAAGTGAGGTAGGAGTAGGTGGGACTTTTGACAGTACTAAGGGTTTGGGATTAAAAAAAGTAGGCACATTTGGCGTGAGTTTGTGGCCCTACCACCCTCCTCTTTTATATAGGGATGGAAGATGTGGGCAATTTGAGGCAGAGAAGAGGGACAGGATTGTCCTCTTCTGTTCCCCCTCTAAAGAAGGTGGTTATTGGTTTATGGTTTGGTATGGTGGTGAGGTGAGTAGGTACGCTGCCTCTTTATTTGGGTGAGTAGGTACGCTGCCCCGGTGGAGAAGGTATCAGGGTGAGATGGTACGCTGCCTTGAGGTAAAGTTCATCCGGGGTGAGTGGTGACGTTGCCTGGAGATCATCGTTGCTGAAGAAGATAATTAATGTTGTTTTTTGTGTACATAGTTCATTGTATAATACAGTTTAATAAAAGGTTGTCAAATGTCTTTGTGTGTGGTGTGGTTATTTAAAGGGGGGATGGGACAAAAGCTCCACAATCCCAATCATAAACTACACCCTCTTTTCTAAATACTGTTACAGTGCAGTTTTCACCACTGAGTATTCAGTGTGTCACTACACATTTTTGTTTCCTCCCATTCAGTTGAGCAAATTAGCTATGCCTACTGTGTACATTTTTCCTTATAATTATACCCAGCGCATCTGCTGAGTGATTGTCAAATACGGTTGTACCTCTACCCTTTCCATTTTAAAATTCCATTCACCACCGTGGGTGCTGTTTGAGGCTTCCAGGTCAGTTTTTATCAAGAATGCTTAGTAAAAGGCCATCAAGATAAATATCTGTCATACAGAGGCCACTGCATGGGGTGACTTTATCCAGTCTTGCGCAGACAAAATACAATACTTATTCACTTTCTCTCAATACAGCATTGCATATAGCAGTCAATTTCTTACTCTAAAAAAGTTGACGGCCACTGTAATACCCAAGTCCTGACATGGAAAGACATTATCCACAGAGATGTAGCACTTCTGTTCACAATTTGTCCTTTGCCTTGTTTCATAAACCTGTATTTCTTCTAATCCTGCAATATTTCTATCACTACAACCCTTTCAGGAACAGTTACTTTATACGACTCTAGTGTCATGGGCCTCTTCATAAATACCAGCCAGTTATGTCCATTCATTTTCAGCAACCATAACATGCTCCACCAAAGAAGAAATAGGGAGAGTAGCAAGGTTAGACTTATATTTACATATAGCAACAACATTTTTGGTGTGTGCAATATAGTTAGAATTGGAAAATCGAGCTTTCTGATGAGAAGATCAGGAAGGTTGTGGGGGATGAACCCAGCTTCGGCTTCAGGAGGAACACAAATTTAAAAGATTTCATGAGTCATGAGGTTAGAAAGGACAACCAACTAGTAGAGATGAGAAAAGGGACTAGACCTTGTGGGTCCTGCAAGGCGTACAGTTACATTAATACAGATACTAGTTTTGTTCACCCCGTTACAGGTAGGGTACATTATTTTAATGTTAGAGCCAACTGCAGGACCACCAATGCGGTTTACTTAGCCATGGGTCAACTATGCAATTGTTATGACTTAGGGAAAATTAACTATATACTCAAGAACAGGATACTGAACCATTTATCAACTATCAGGGTACAGAATGAGCACAATGCATTGTATAGACATGCTTCCAATCATCAGGGACATCATTTTAAATTCAAGGTGATTTGGAGAGTGGTGAAAGGTATCAGAGGTGGGATGTAGTGAATGACACAGAATATGAAGAGACCAAATGGATAGTAGAACTTACAGCTCTTAGACATCCAGGACTCAATGATGTCATCCCACTAAAATCTGTCGTTAAGAAAAGGCGGGTCCAGTATTGAGCACAGATTGGTTGTTACTCCCTTTAAATGAGTGATTGAAAGTGAGCACTTTATCTGATGAAGGGCAAGGACTGAAAGTGCTCATCATTTTGTATCAGTGTTACATTTCAAGTCTTGTATTTTATTGTTTTTATTGAGCTGATTTATTACATTGCTGTTCTCTCAGTGGTGGTAGCTGCTATTTTTTTCTTTTTTGGATTGACTGTGTGTAGCAGCGTTACCTTTAGTGAGGTTTTCTTTACTTGTTTTGGGTATTTGGTTTTGTGTATGGAAACCTCACACCATGGAGAATATGCAGAAGGAGAAGGACAGTGCACCACTGATGTTTCCATCCTCATGGGTGGATAAGGTGAAAGGGAATTTGGTTTCCACTGGGAATCCTCTGTTACAATTGGATCTGCATGTTACCACCGGGCGGCAGCTGTCAGGAAATGTGAGCAGTGAGCAGAATCCTACATTTGAAGAACTACTCAATGAGTTTGTCAACAAGGTGGATAAACTGAAGCATTTGCAATGGCAGCCAAATCATTTTGAAGCATGTCTACAGTTTGGTGTGGTTCTGAGGGGCATGAGGGTTTTCTGCATGTCCGCACAAGGTGACCATTACCCAGAACTTCTTGCCAAATGGCAGAAAATCAACATCAATACTGGCTTTTCTTACATGCAACTGTTACTGGAGTTTTTTGCTCCAGAGGAACAGCAACTGAGTAAAGATGTTGATTCTTTGCAGCAGCAACTAGAGACCGAATTTCAAGAAGGGAGGTATAGTAGCCATTTAGGGAATATGTATTGCACCTTCTCTACTATCGATCATACACTGCAGCATACCAAAGTGAAGAAGCTGCAGAGAGATTATAATGATTTCATGAAGAGCCATATTTCTGTCTGGCCAAAGGAGAACTTGAATAACACTGCCATACAAGCTACAGTCCCCATAGACACTGTGGGGAAGTCCACGTACCTGTGGATGTCCAGGCGGAATAGAGTTTTACACGAACAAGGAACAGACCAGTGAGAGGGGACACCAGGCACTGGTGTTGAATCAGTCAACCACAGGGGGGAAAACCAGAATAAATAACATGCTAAGGAATTAGGAGCAGACACTACGAGATGCAGCATTAATGACAATAGGTGGGAGGTAGTGGATACAGGCAATGGATTACAAGATGAACAGAGAGATTGTCATAGTGATTTGCCTGTATTTGACTCTCAGCAAGCAGGGGCCGCCATGGGTCAACAGACCAACTATTTACTGCATGTTCAGGGGCCTGGCCTAAGGCTCCATTTGTCGATGAGGATGGTGAGTGCTTTCTTGCCTCCCTTCCGGCACAGGTGAAAAAGAAAGGCGATTGGAGATGTCCACAACAGGAGTAAAGAGAAACCAAGAAATGGAGGATTTCACAGTGACTGGTGACAGTATTGTGCTTAGTTTATCTGAGTATGCTTTATCTGATGATGAGATGTATGTATTAAATAGGGGGCTAACCCCCCCCCCCCCCGAGTCATGATAGTATTTTTAGTGACATTTTTCTTTTAGATATAATGATGATTGGCAAGACTGTGATGTTAAGAGAAATGTTTGGGAATAAACCAAGTGCAACAACGTCCCTTGAGACATCCTTGTACTTTCCTTCCAGTGTTTAACTCTACCATGCAGACATTTACCAGGATTTGTGAGCAAGAAATGCTGGTATATTTACAAAATGGACACAATAGGAGGTTCCACAACTTGAATGCAACTCGGAGACAGGCTTTGAAGGAATTGCAACACAATACACAGATAGTTATCAAATCTGCTGATGGGGGGGGGGGCAGTAGTGGTCATGAGTAAGAGTTTTTGTCAGAGTAAACTGGTTGAATTGCTTTCAGACACCTCCACCCTCACCCAAATTTCCCCCATTAGCATCAAGAGTCTTATTTCAGAGGTCAGGGATTGATTAAAGCACATGGAAGCCATAGGTTTGATGGATAGGGAGCGTTTTGATTTTTTGTGGATAGAGCATCCTATAACTCCTGTATTCAAAGCCTTAACTAAGGTGCATAAGGTTTTGCACAATCCCCGCTTGAGACCTATCGTCTCAGGGAGGTAATGGATTACTGAAAACATCTCTATTTGGTTGGAGTGTATGCTCAACCGTGTCTAACTACAGTGCAATATGTGTTAAGAGACAAAGGGCATTTTTTGACTTCATTGAGAGACTGTATTGTAGCTGGTGAGGGAGGGGCATACATCATGGTTACACTTGATTTTAAGAACCTTTTCACTGTGATAAGCAATGCCTATGGCATAGAAGCAGCATCACGATTATTGACCAATAGGAATATGATAAAGGAGAGTAAATCAGAGGTGATTGTGGACCTTCTGTCTACAGTCCTCGAATATAATGTATTTACATGTGCAGGCAGTTTCTATCATCAGGCACAGGGGGTGGCAATGGACACCCCCTGTGCCAACACGTATGCTAAGTTAGTATTGTCTCACTAGGAGAGTTGTTATGTAATGGGGTCCCATAACAAATGGAAGGACAGATTATGCCTTTATATGCATTTTGTGGATGACATATTTTTGTTATGGTGGGAATGAACAGGAGTTACTGGATTTTGTTAAATATTTGGAGTCAACCACCATCTTCCTCAGGTTCACTGTGAGTTTTTCAAAAACAGAAATAGATTTTCTGGATGTCAGGATCATTCATGAGGAGGGGGGATTCAAGACGACCCTATATAGAAAGGAGTGCTGGAAGAACAGCTTATTGACACAGGATAGTATGCATCCAAGGTTTACATTTGATAACATAATTACTGGGCAGTTAGGGAGAGTTTCCAGATTATGTACTGCGGATGACAATTTTGAAGAAGAAGTAAAACATCTGGAAGGTAACTTCATAGATAGGGGTTACAGTAAGCAGAAAGTGCAGTGGATTACACAGACTAAGAGAGATTTTAGAAAGGGCAGAATGTGCCCGTGGCTAAAACAGGATGCAAATAGGGTTTTAGATGAGAACAATAGGCAGAGTAGCAAGGTTAGACTTATGTTTACATATAGCAACAACATTTTTGGGGTGTGCAATATAGTTAGAATTGAAAAATCTTGCTTTCTGATGAGAAGATCAGGAAGGTTGTGGGGGATGAACCCAGCTTTGGCTTCAGGAGGAACAAGAATTTAAAAGATTTACTGAGTCATGAGGGTAGAAAGGACAACCATTTAGTAGAGATGAGAAAAGGGACTAGATCTTGTGGGTCCTGCAAGGTATGCAATTACATTAATACAGATACTAGTTTTGTTCACCCCGTTACAGGTAGGGTACATTATTTTAATGTTAGAGCCAACTGCAGGACCACCAATGTGGTTTACTTAGCCATGTGTCAACTATGCAATTGTTATGACATAGGGAAAATGAACTGTATGCTCAAGAACAGGATACTGAACCATTTATCAGGTATCAGGCTACATAATGAGCATAATGCATTGTATAGACATGTTTCCAATCACCAGGGACATCATTTTAAATTCAAGGTGATTTGGAGAGTGGTGAAAGGTATCAGAGGTGGGGATGTAGTGAATGACAAAGAATATGAAGAGGCCAAATGGATAGTAGAACTTACAGCACATAGACATCCAGGACTCAATGATGTAATCCCATTAAAACCTGTCCTCAAGAAAAGGCTGGTCCAATACTGAGCACGGATTGGTGGTTACTCCTTTCATGAAAGTGAGCACTTTATCTGATGAAGAGCAAGGCCTGAAATCGCTCATCATTTTTTATCAGTGTTACTTTTCAAGTCTTGTATTTTATTGTTTTTATTGAGCTGATTTATTAAATTGCTATTCTCTCAGTGGTGGTAGCTGCTATTTTTTTTTCTTTTTTGGATTGACTGTGTGTAGCAGCGTTACCTTTAGTGAGGTTTTCTTTACTTCTTTTGGGTGGATGCTCCAACAAAGCAGGGGACTATGTCCTTGCGGCCCATAGCTACCCTTCATCCAATCAACAAATGCCTATATAATACTGTTGTGCACTTTAGTTTATGTTTTTTTTCTTACTTGTTGCTGCAGACAATCACAACTGCAGTGTCTGAGTTCTGTCTACACCAAAAATGTTTTTGCATACTGTCCACCACAAAAATCAACTTACTTATTGGATTGTTTGCCAATCCTCACATCTTGTAGCTAGTATAATATACCAACAACCATTGGCTTTACAATGGTCCTGCTTACATTTCATCACCAAGACAAACACTTCCTGACTACATCACAAACTCTGACTGACATTTTCAATAATCCCATTTAGCCTCCGAACCTGCAGCTACAACCACTGTTGAGTTTTCAAAATCCAAAGCATTACTCTGCAAGGATAAACACCATTACCTTTCTAGCAACCGATATCAGTGTCCAGCTTTGTTTAACTTGTTTGTGTCACTGGGCTGCATATTGACCTAGTGACTTCACAAGGTCCTTCGTGGTCAGTTGTACCTCAAGCTGAACATCCCACCATCATTCCTCATAGGACATTACATATTCAATTGTGACTACACAGATATGTAGTGCCAAATATTTTTCATCCACACAATCATAACAAATCATTCATAGGAAATCCGCTCTCCATTGCTTACAATTAGTAACAAATTTGCTACTTATTGTATGCATCCATCTAACAGCTTACATCACAGTGATAAAGTAAAAGTCCTGTGTGGATAATACCTTTTACCACTGGGACTAAAAGACATTGCAACCACACACTTGGACTAAACTACACGAAGAGTGTTCTAGAAACATAGTACCCCTTACCTTGATCCAATGTTGTCTCCACACACTACTTCAGGTGCCCGAGTTGTAGTCATTCTTTCGAGGATATGAATAAAACTGTTCTGAGCTCATCCAGTGCATCACAGTCAGTTTGCATTAGTCATCCATTATGAAGATGTGGAAAAGTTCATCAGTGTGCCTTTCAGTTTCCTCAAACTGTTGTCACTCATACCTGGTCATAAAAAGGTTAACTGCATTCTGTTTCACAAAGTTATCAGTATTTGACTTATTAATTATGCACCAGTCTATGCAGACAAATACTTTAAAGTTACCCACTCAACATGGATCCACACAAGCTGGCTTTTGGTTACAACGTGCAAATGTTCCTAACCAATGCTGCACTATCGTGACAAGCCTCTGTATCACTTCACGGTAGCCGGCATCACAAAGGTGCATTCACTCCACAACAGTACTTGCAGCTGCAGCAACAGCCACAGTCACCTCACAACTCTCATAACACACCTGCAGGTAATCATCCTTCCACAATCACGAGCTGGAGTCATGCACAATACTCAAAGACTATTCATTACCATTACATAAATAGTTGCAATATGCAGCTGCAAAAAACGTAGCAATTCCAGACATCTATATACTGCTTCAACATTCACGCAACACCCACAAATGTTGCCACTGCACAGTAAGGTGATCATCCAACACTGGATGTTACATTCAACAACACAAGCCAAACTGAACTTTGCATTACCAAGAATTACGGATTCCTCATTTGTCTGTAACAATACATTAAACAGGACACCGGTGTCACTAGTGTGTGTGTATAATTGCAATCCGACATGTATTGCATGCTAGAGGCATGGAAACACATCAATGGTCGTGCCTTATATGCTCTGAGCCCGCTGCTGCTCATAGTGTTGATGGCCAGTAGCAAACAGGTTGCAGGGGACAGATCAACCAAGCTGCTGTAAGCAGAAAATGTGGCAGTACAGGCAGACTGAGCTTGCACTTCAGCAAAGCTGCTGTAAGCAGACAATGTGGCAGTACAGGCAGACTGAGCTTGCACTTCAGCAAAGCTGCTGTAAGCAGACAATGTGGCAGTACAGGCAGACTGAGCTTGAACTTCAGCAAAGCTGCTGTAAGCAGACAATGTGGCAGTACAGGCAGACTGAGCTTGAACTTCAGCAAAGCTGCTGTAAGCAGACAATGTGGCAGTACAGGCAGACTGAGCTTGGACTTCAGCAAAGGATAGGATAATGGCACACACATGTCGAGGCACAGTGGAGGAAACCAAGCACTGTTTCACCAGTGGTAATGGCAGGAAATAGGGAGAAATATGAAGTTGAGAATACAGATGGAAGGGAAAATAGTGTAACAGGTAAACTGCTTCAAGTATCTGGGAGGGGTGGTTCAGGAGAAGGGTCGTTTGAATCAAGAGGTCAAAGCTATAATCAGATTGGCTGCAGCCAACTGGCATACAGTATCAGGTGTAGTCGATAACAGAAGAATGCAAAGAATGTGAAAGTTAAGGTATACAACACATGGGTGCAACCTCTACTACTGTATGGTACAGACATCTGGTCAGTATCCGCAGAACAGGTGAAGAAAATGAAATGCCTGACAAAGGTGCTAGGGTGCACACTGTGGGACAGGGCAAGAACTGAGGACATAAGAGCAGAACCCAAAGTAGCTCCAATTAAAGAAAATATCAAAGACATCAGCTCACTGTGGTGTGGGCACCTGCATAGAAAAGCAGGTGACAATACAGTGAGGAAGATTTGGCAGAGACAGGAACACGGTAAAAAAGTGAGGATGCCCAGCAAGGGAGGTGGATGTATTTTGTCAAAGATCTGCAACAGTCACACATGGGTGCTGAAAGCAGGAGTGTGCCATTCAATCCAGGGAGTTGGCGACAGCTAATATGATACCCTGACACTATGTAGGACAACTGAAAAAAGGGGACTGTTGATGAAGCACCAATTGTTACAATGTGTTTAATATTTCTCCTTTTAAATATTCTTTGCATAAACAAGGAGACAAACAGCATCAGCCATGAAAGCTAAACATTCACAGTTCCGGTTGCCATTGAATATAGAATTTACACTTGCTCAATTAAAAAAATACGTGGCAAACTGACAACAGGTTCATAGATACTACACATCTCCTACAAAGGAGGAGGTCAGGACTGATGCATCCACCCACTTTAAAAGTGACAACAGTATAGTCTCAGCAATCCAGCTACATACTGTGGGAGCTAAAATCCACAGCCTTCAAGAAAAGCAACTATACTACATGTTCTACAGACACATTGGTCAGAAGCAGCAATACACTTGCCATCCCGCAGTGCTCACGACTTTTGGATACATCCACGTGCTACTCAACTCTCTCTCTCTCACCTTTGCAGCACAACAAACACATACTTGTATTACCACAGTTATTGATGATAATTGCTTGTTTGTAAGTAAATTATCTGCATGGACTCAATATGTCCACATGCTTTGAGAATACACAACTTTCTCAAAGTCTGAACAGTTCACTCTTCTCTATCCACTTATTTCATTCCCCAGAAACCCTACTATTCATGCACCATGCTATTACAAGTCTAGATGAGGGCACTACATATGTGGACACTAGATTCCTTCTTACTGCACCAGTCCAAATGAACTAACCCCATCTAGCAGAAAATGTTTCAGAAATACTAGGGGCCCTTACTTCTGGCCTTTTGTTTAACACTTAATGAGTAAATGCATGCGTATCATGTGATTGCACAAGATTCTGCTCTTCTTGCTAATGTTAACAGCCACATGCACTCTCCCTCATTGGCTCCCTTGTCCATGCACAATCAAGTTGACAACTTTAACAATACAGTCACACCCACTCCCTAGTGCTACTTTAGTAATCTAATTTTTCATCATCAATGCGGTTAAAAATGGCATTTTTTTCTTATTCATGATGCAAGTAAAACTTGTGGAATGTCATCAGGCGGACCCTACATTGACTGCAACAATCCCTTAGTGCTCAACTATAATGAATGAAGTATTTGTACTTCCAACAACTACCTCAGATTAAAGTAAAAAACACACACGTCATCTGAACTGTCCTATTAGCAGTATACCTTCATTCCGTGCAGTCAAAAGTACACATCTACTTTGAGAAACACTAATAAACATTGTACTCGTCCAGTCGACAGATGCTACTCCACCGTTAGCCTGGCTTCTCATTACTTTTCCCAAATCTTGAAATGTGTCTTGCAATCACTGCACTCTTCCCTGGATGCTCACACCTTGTGATGTTCTTCGGATGGGCTGGTAAGGACATGGGGTAAATTTCCAACTTCCCTCATTTGGCTCTCATCACTTCCATCATCAAGTCATAGATGTAGTCAAACGTTCGCTTCTCAAACATTGCTTTAGCCACCCATTCCTGCTTTGCCTTTGGGTACACAACTTTGAATCTAGGTTCACCTATTGCTGCTGACTTGCTTGTTGGGAATTTGACCACAGCCTGTTCACGGTGAAGGTTTTCATTATGATCCATGATGGCAAGTATGACATGAGCTCTCATCCCTGCATAACTGAAGTGCTCAAACTTGGGGCAGTACTTGCATAGCAATGCATGGAAGACTTCAAGGTTGCCAGTGTGACAGAACTTGATTATTTGCTTCAAATCCTTTAGAAATACTCTGTAACTATCCTCTTCAGGGCACTGTGACATGCATCATCATCTTCAAGCCACTTCTTTTCATCTCCTTCTCTGATTGGCATCTCATGTTCACAGCATGACACCTTCTTTGCCCCACTCCAGCTGTGTACGTCTGTCATATGGTACAACAGTGACAGCCATTTCTCTTCCAGAAGTACTCCATTGCCATCACATGTTTCTGCACACCACCACAGGTGATTAGAAATGCTGTGGCATCACCATAGTAAGTCATGTTTACCCTTCCTTTTTCCTGTTTCCGTTATTTTCTTAGTTAAACTTTTGGACGGACATGTGCCATACACTGAACTGATGTTCAGCTTCTGGGAATTCCTTGCGCATTATAAATCTGATTCCATGATGTCTGTCTGTTGTCACAAGGCTGATTTTCATATTCTTACCCTTCAAGTTATTCATGCACCTCTTGAACGCTTTCTTCTCCAGTGCCACCAAGGTCACTCCCATGGAAACCTGCTCTACTGCAAAATTGATTATGCATCCCGAATCCAGATCCATCATGCTATAGAAATAGTACTTAGCTGAATATCCAGGACTATTGCAGTGACCATCTTCAGCTAACCATAATTCTTTCCCATCTGCATTTGCCAGTAACCGATTTTGATGCTGTGTCCATGTACGCTGTAAAACTGGGAACAAATATTGTCATTGAATAGCGTAGAAGGCAGTCTCGCTGATAAATTCCACTCCAAGGTATGCATATGTACTGCTACTAAACAGAACAGAGGATGCAAGGAGTAAGTTGCCTGCCGGCATCTGTCCCAATGCTGGCTGACTTTGCCACTCCAGAACTTCATGACCACTGATGCAGCATACCTTTACATACACACGCGAGTCTAGCTTGGATTGTTTTTCCACTTCCACAGTAGGTGTTTTGCATTCGGGACAGGTCAACTTCAATAGAAGTGAATCCAGGCAAGACTCAAACACAATGTACTTCTGCTCACTTGCCATCCTTTCATCTTCATCCATTTATTCTACCGTGTCTTCCAGGTCAGAGGTAGATAAGCTGTCTGAAGTGTAGCACCAGTCTGGATCCATTTTGATATCATGATTTCCACTCTGTGATATAGAGGAGTCACTTAGCATGCTTGTCAGGAGGGTCTCGGGATGACGCTTAATCAGCGGGCTGCAAGCCATCATTTGAAGAGACACAGATGTGCTGGAGTTGCATCAACCTGTGTCAATGCAGCAGTCGTCCACATGACGAATACAGGTACTCAGACATGTGCTGCTTGTGGCTACATCATTGCAAATGTGATCCTCCTGTGAATCTGGCTCTCTTGTTTCTGTTTGCACCACCTTCAACTTCTTGCAGTACATGTGGTCCATCCATTTTGATACCACCTCCAGAAACTGCACTGCTGCATCTATCATCTTCCCAAGCAGACTTTTAACTTCTGTTAACTTTGCTTGTACACCGATGCTGCAACCTTTTCTCTGAATCTTGGTTTGACAAGCTGAGTTTTCTGAGTAAACTTTTCAATTTCCATAGTGTATATCTCAATGGTTTCCACCGCTTCCTCGTACAATTCTGGACCAGGTACCTGGAAGTACAACATTTTCATTACTTATGAGCTTGTGATTCATGTCTACAAAAACTTCTAAATCTACACCCCATGGTGTTGGACATCAGTCTCATGGATGAAAATCCACATTTTGTCTTTCTTCCGTCCAGACTAACTGCCAATTGGTAAACACTAAGCTACAGTGATCAGTCCACACACTTCCTTATACATGATTTACATACTGTTCGCATTGGTGTTCTTACATATACCATTGTGCCTTCCTCAAATCGGTTTACCAGTTATGACCACACTAACCCCTTCTCCACATCGGTTTTTGATTTATCTCTTAACTACAGATGGAACACTTGTCCCCCAGAACCGTTGTGCAGGTTACACGCATGATAACCCAGTCAACAACACTATCTGCATTACAGGACGTCTATCCCAAAAATTACAGCATGTCTATATGAAAATTTACGGGTTCCGGCGTGTAGATCGCGAGACGATTGCCCGCGAGCTACAATGCATAAACAAGAAGGCCGCGGCACCGCTAGATCATAGAGCAGTGCGGCCGAAATACAGATCCGCCGTCGGAACCCACGTCAGTAGAAAAACACACATATAGCGACAACCCCTAAAGCAGCTACGCTGCAAAACCAAACAAGTCACAAGCGTGTAATTCAAACACACGGCAATTGATTAATAAATAGTACAGCATACAAGCACAAATACCCCACACATACACAGTACACAAGTAAATACACAACAGTATAAACAGTAACAACTTACCAGTAGATCAGCTGAACTCCAGACAAACCCGAACAGTAAACAGTCACAGTAGACCAGAAATATAATCCACACTAGCAGCAGCTGCAGCAGTGTCTTTGTACATGCGCATTAACATCTAGTATGTCCCTGTCTATACGAAGCACGTTTACAGATCAGATATAGTAACCCTTGTACTGCAACTGGAATAGCACACATATGATATGGAGTGCAACAGAAGGAGAAGTTTCAGACTTCATACCCCTTAGAAAGCACATGCTACTGTAGGAGCGTGTAGAGTAACAACTAACAAACTATGCACAGCACTTTACACAGAATGTGCCAGTGGTTAACAGTATTGGGGATATGTCCATTCCAAGTCCCAGACATATTGATGTACAGCCATAAGTACAACACACAGCATATGTTCAGGTACGGCCCCCCCTAGTACAATGGCAGGTGGGAACTGTGAACCAAGAAACACTTCCAGACAGGAGTGTCAACCCCCACACCTAGTCTACAGCAGCATGTGTGTTTAGTAGGTTCTGGAAAACCCATCCAGTGTCTCCTGGGGCTGGTGTACAAAGGTATGTAGGCCCATGCAGGCAGAGAAGGGTGCAACACTGAGCAACTTCCCTATGTAACCTCTGTCACTGAAACAGAGACAGGGCCCCACACCCTGATTGGCTAGCAGGTACAACTGGGAGTTAAAAGGGACATGTACACCACATGTAGAAACTGTGTTTAAACCAGGACAGGTAGATGCTTACCACAGTATATACATTTGTTAGCCCCATGGCTGTCTAAACTGCATATAGTGACTCCATAGCATGACAGGCAGTTAGACCAAGGTGTAGTACTGACACCTGCACAGTGAGCTGTTGCAGGCAGCACTACAACACAGGGTCCAACACAGGGCAGTGTAAAGCAAGTATTGTTACATCTTATAGTGAATTGTAGCAGTGACATCTGTACATCCAGTTCCCAACTATACATGCTGTGATGGATAATGAGAGGCCATCTACAAGTGGTGTTACCATGATGGAAGCTATGTTCAGGTATAGCCCTGGTCAGCTTGGCAACAAATACAGCACAGTGCCCAGCCAACGGGGCAAACCAATGCTGGTAGTGGAGGGATACCTCTACCATTTGGAGCATGAACTGCCACCTAAACGGTACTGGGCATGTATTGAGTGGAGACTACAGGCCTGTAGAGGTCATGCCATCACTGTACGGCAGGAAGAGGGTGAGGAACTGCTGAAATCACTGCCTCACCAGCACGGGCCAGATGCAACAATAGCCCAGGTTGCTACACTGCGAGCAGAACTGTGGCAGAGGGCAGTAACTGGCAATGAGTTGCCAAGTTTGGTGATGCAGAGTGTCCTAGGCACAGCAGATGAGAATGTACTTCAGGAGATGCCTTGCCATGCCACATTGCATCGTAGCATAACCAGGGTACGTCAGAGGGCACGGGAATCCATGACCACACCTCCAGTAACACTCGCAGATATTGATGTCAGCCACTATCCACTCCATAGTGGTAGCTTTATCCTCTGTAGAAGATCTGATATGGATGTGACTGATTCCTTGGTTCTACATACAACAGCACAGAACCTAATTGATCTGTGTAGAGCTGACATCATTCTTGGAGATGGCACCTTCCCTACACGGGCTGATATATGTCGTCAGCTGTATACATTACATGGCTGTATTGGGACTCACACCTCAACAAGGATTGTCCCCCTGGTGTACTGTCTCATGACAAGGAAGTCAGAGTCTGCATACTACAGTATGTGGGAGATACTGAAGAGTATGACTGCAGAACAGGAGTGTAACCTGGCTCCACAGTGTATAATGACTGATTTCGAGAAGGCAGCGATCCGTGCCAGCCGTAAGGCATTCCCAAAGAGTATTCTGAAAGGGTGCCTTTTCCACTTTGCACAGATCATTTGGCACCAGATCCAGCATAACCACCTTGTAGCCCTCTATGGTACGGACACTGCGTTCTCTATTGCCATACGCAAGCTAATTGCGTTGGCATTCCTACCAGTTGAAGATGTTGTCCCTGCATTTGTGGACATTGTGGCTACATTACCTGAATGTGCACAGCCTATTGGTGTATTCCTGGATCATCATTATGTGCGAGGCCGACCACGCAAGTATGCATCCCGCTGCTCTTCACAGCAATGACTACCATCATCCTATCCTTTACGGTTCTGGAATGTTAGTGATGTGACCGGCATGGATTTCCCATGGACTAATAACCAGGTAGAGGCATGGCATTGTCGGCTGAAAGTGTTACTGGGACGACCCACTGTGCAGCTATGTGATCTTTTGACTGTCCTGCAACAGGAACAGAACTTAACAGATACCCAACGAGAATCTCTGTTGCGGGGGATGCCTGTGACACCACGTAGGAAGGCCATTGTTGTAAGGGAGCGTCGTCTAACATCTTGCAACATAAGTGTGACTATAGTGATGTGCAGGATTTTCTCCGTGCTGTGGCACATTTCTATAAGTTATGATTATATCATGGTTTAGTATGCACCAAGCACTTCCCACATCACTTTACATTTTGCGTTAATAAAGGCTTTGCCCACAGCACACAGGTTTCACTCTACCACTTTGATGCCCACTTGGCATCCTATTCTAGGCACATGTTACAGTGTTAGTTGCACACGGTGGTTTCTAGGGGGTGTAGAGTGTAGATCACATAGGGGGTTTGTGTCTCACACCTGTGGTTAGGGTGCAGGGGGTTCCTTTATTTTCACAGGGAATTGTCTGCAGGCATTTGTCACTGCAGCTAAACTGCCATACTGCCATCTGTCCACATCCAGTTGTCTCACAGTGGGTTGTCGCACCGCCTAGGTGCCTGAACCCAAAATTTACATTCTCCAATAGTATACCCAATACTTGGTAATATTTAGCGAAATATACTCCATACATAATTCACACTTACCGAGCCACAACAGGTTATTAGCTTTGCTCTAGACTTGACGGCTGTTACACTCAATACACTACCCAATCTGTTATTACCTTGAAGATATTCTCTATTGGGTCTCTACCAACATTACTCAGGAAACCATAATCCTGGGGGGCATGAACATAAACTGGGCCACAATCCAATCTCCCTCTAATTCACTCAATATTAACTTATATAACTTTACACAACTAATCAATTCCACTACCAGGCCTTCCAAGAACTCCATTAATGGAACTACAATAGACTGGATTCTAGTATCCCATCCTCACTATATCTCTGACAGTGGTATTCTCCCAGACCCACTAGCTGATCATTACCCCACTTTTGCCCACCGTCTCCCCTCTTCTATACAACTCACACCTATATTTCCACTTGTTGCCTAAAGAACTTCAATGCTGAAACCTTCTCAAATGCACTAAAAAGCACAAACTGGAACCCATTAAATATCTTTCCCTAGATAATGCTCTATCCTACTTTAACTCTACTTTCACAAACCTGCTCAACTCCTTTGACCCTCTACAAACAAAACTTATAAAAAGTAACCCTGTACCCTGGTTAACCAAAAATACCAAAATACTATGCGACTCCGCGACAAAGCCTGGACACGTTACCACAAAAATAAAACCACTGTTGCCCTAAATGAATATAAAACACTATGAAATAAAGTCAAAAACTTATTACCTTAGACCGCAAATCCTATTTCCCCACTCTCCAAACCAACCACACCACCAATACCAAACCATTTTTGAAAGGAATCTCATCTCTCCAAAACCCAGGAAAAAAAGAAAACCCTTGCCCCAACCCAGATGCCTCTGACATGGACTTGGCCACCCAATGTAACTCTTTCTTCATAGAGTCCATAAGCAAGCTAACATCATCCTTCACCAACACCTCTACAATCCCTCCTCAGCATGCTCCCATCCCTTCCTCACCTGGCATCCCTTGCCCCCATCCTCCACCTTTCTCTATCAATCCCATCTCTATATCCACCATAAAAACTTCTCCTAAAATTAAAACCTGGTTCCAATTCCCCTGATGAAATTCCCTCCTACTTCCTAAAAGTAGCCACAGAAGCCATTGCTCTCCCTATCAGCATACTGATCAATTGATTTATCTCAGAAAACCAGGTCCCCCAGCTCTGGAAGAAGACCTTTATTATTCCTCTCCATAAAGGTGGCAATAATAATGACATCCTAAACTTTCACCCTATCACCATCCTCCCCCTTTTTCTGAGCTACTTGAATAATACTTCATAATTACCAGCAATAATAATACCCCCCTAGAACTAGTCTTTGACACAAAATTACTAGGAATTATCATTGACAATCAATTAAAATTTGATAAGCATCTACAAGCAAATATAAAAAAAACCTATAACAAATTAGGTATGCTTTACCGCCAAAGTCGCTTCATCTCTCTCACCACCAGGATTACAATAGCTAATACATACCTCATCCTATCCCTTTTATATGGTGCATCTATCCTAACCAGCCTACAATCTTCCCTCAAAACAAAACTCTTATCTCGTTATAACAAAATATCCAAATTTGTGGCAGGTCATAGAGCCTCTTCTCACCACTGTAATTCCCTTCACCAACTAAGTTGGTTAGAATTACCAAACTTCCTCACATATACCCAACTCATCCAAGCACACAAACTCATTCATAACCTGTCTCTCTGCCCTTCCCTAGCAAATACCTTTGAAATGTATAAACCAGATAGACTCCTAAGATCCAATTCCCAAAACCTAATTAAATTGCATAAATCAGCACATCCTGCTGGGAATCAAGTGATGTCCTTCTCTCTTGTACACCTCTGGAACTCTCTCCCTTCTCCCATCTGCACCACCAGCAGTCTCTCCTTGTTTAAAACCTCACTGTACTCACACCTTACTTCACAATGGAAATGCTTTTGCTCTCATCCAACCTAATTCTACCACACCTTCTTCCTAACTTTCCAAATTTTGTTGCCTGTCACTACCTCCTAAAGTTTTACATCCCTTGGGACATATTCGACCAATGACTAAAAAATTACCTCATTGTAATTCCCTAAAAAAAAAAAAAAACTTACTGAATTAACCTGATGTAAATTTTCCTAATGAAAATCTTTTTTTTATTTCTGTATTATGTAACATCTGTTTGAATTGTGCAATATGGGTTTGTACTGCTCAAAATATGTATTTAACATTTACTTGAAATGTATATTATGGACTTGTGCTCTTTCTATACTATGTATTTGTATTTCACTGGAGCTTTTTTTTCCCCAGGAATCCATTGAAAATGGGCTCCTTGTAGCCCAATGGACTATTCTGGAAAACAAACTGCAAATAAATAAATAGTATATGACCTTACATTTGTGACACTTATGACATCCAGTACTTCACCCCGTGAAACTCAAACCTTCCACAGGAGCCACTGTTTCATGAATTGCTCATTGCTTACCTGAACATGCTCCACGGCCACATCACAATCTCCGCTTGGTTCTGTAAACACACTTGGCTCTGCTACCTCTCCCAATGAGTGGTGAACTTTTCTTCATTCGCTGTTCATGGATAGAATTCTGCGATACAGACAGAAATCAGTGTTAACTCAAGATGCACTCTTTACATCAGATGACTAAAGATGTAGTAAGGACTGCTTGAGAAACTGCATTGAACACTTAACTGCAGTGCACAGACTTACCTTACACTGTGCACAAACTTCAGCATCGACAATTTCTGGCAAGGTTGGTGGTGTTGTGTTCAGAAGTTCTTCAATAAGCTGTAAAATAAAGGTGAAACTATTAACAAATATTCCTTACTTGTCTGCATACCTAATTCATACCACTTATGGTCAATCAATGTTACATCAACGTTATGTGTCCCTTGTCCTTTGTCTGCCATGTAGCTATAGGATGGTGAAGGTATGTCTACATCAGTGCATAAAGTCCAAGTGTTTTGCTGAATGGAATCACATCTAAAAATGCAAATGCGATGCTGTATCTCTGATTAATCATGAATGGTGCATTGCTGACAGACATCTGCACAGTCACATTTTTCATGCTTAACACACATTGGCACAGACAATCAACTTACATTGCCCTGTTGTTTTCACTGTAGCCTCTGTAGTCTCGATGTCCTTTGATTTTTGCTGGTGAATGAGAAAATCACAGGCACTGCTTCTTTAATTAGTCGAAGAATAGGTCACTGTGGCTTCATTTCCGCTGGAAGAAGCTCATACATATAGTTTTGTTCAAACTGGCTATGCTCAAAGTGTTTTGAACACAAGGAATGTTGGGGCTTTGTCTGGCTCACCTCTTCTTTGACAAATTTATTGACATTGCCAACGTCTGTCACACAATTTATCACCCATCGGGTACACAATTTAATATCACGTGGAAACCGATGGAATGCACACTGGGTGGCAGACTATCATGGCAAATGTGACACCCTTAAGCAAAACACTGAGGCATAGTGACCGTCACCTAAAGAGAGAGGAAAGAAAAACTGTGTCAAATTACACGTACCACTGACATACTGACAAAGCACAACTTTTACATTACACTGACCTATCAATGACAGTAAGCACACCAACTACAGCAGCACAAACATTTCCTGCTAGACAATATCAGCAGACAAATTATGAAGAGCTAGAACCTCCTGCATGTTACTGATGCAACTGTTGGATATTTTAATTGCAACCAACTACATCGCCCTTTCCAACATCACGACATGGAATGTCAAGGCCTCCATGCAGAAGCTGGCCTGTCAACACTGCAGAACACTTTGCCATGCACAACGTGTCAGGTCAACACTGCTGCAGCATGCAATACATTCATTGCCCTTGTCATCTAACAAAAGTTATAGTACAAGAACCTGATTAAGTAAACATTAAGCCAAGTAATCCAGAAATGGCAGCCATAATCAACCCAATACATTCACCATCCGGTTTGGTCTTCTACTAGAAATACAGCTTGCCTCAATAATCTTACCCTCCTGTTCGATCATTTCCATTCGTGAACTTACCCTACTGTTTGACCAATTCTAGCATGGTATATGAGCTATATTTGTGCCAGGTACCGTCATGCAGCCACAGCCAGTATAGAGAACTTTTAGCTTTAGGCTAAAAACACACTGTTTCCATTGAATAATTAAACATGTACATAGGCTGTAAATGTCAGTTGCGCCACTGCAGTTGAAAACAAGTTTTACATTTTAAAAAATACAAAGATTGTGTCGTGCTGCATCTATTACAGTCATCAGCCATAAAAACTAACAATGACAAATCACAAAGTACAGACACTGTTTCGAATCACTGATCAGCGAGGTAGACTCCTCCAGGAAGCTTAATGTTCAGAAGTGCCAAAATGCCCATAGTCACCATTGAGAAATGCTTCCCTCTGCCCAATTTGATGGATAATTCAAGGCCATTAATTAATTACTGACTTTACGAGTGCAAACACATTTTTCATTGAGACTGTGCTCGCCCTTTTTTGCCGTTGAAATTTCGATTTGATGCAGAAGATGCAGAACTGTGACGCAATTTTGAAAAAGTGATGGCCTACACTCTAAAAGCTTACAGACAAAGATGTACATCTCTATTTTACTTCACTGCAAACAAAAACATTACACTAGCTCAGTTCATGACTGTCAATAAGGTACATTGATTACTCAAAAACTCAATGATCAGCTATTCCACAGGGGACAGAAACATTGCAAAGCCAGTAAAAAGATTCATCTCTTTATTGATCATTATCAAATTCAAACCTGCGGAGTAGGATAGCAGAAGATAAAGTGAATATATTCATTGTTATAAACATATCCAATACTCCATGTTTGCAAAACAGACTGACACGGGACATTTCAGTGCTGTGCAAACACCCAGAGTCCCTCAAATGGCTGAAAACCGACATAACCATTCTCCGGGGGAAAGGCTGCACAAATACGCTCAACAACACAAGCTGGAAGGACCATGCAATTGTCAAAACTGAGTCTACGATTATTTAAGACCCACAGGACATATGCTCGGTAGGCCAGAAGATGGTACAGCCCGAAACAGAATAAAACGTTATAACAACTAAGGCAGCTTTACAGTTGCACATTCATGTCAGATACCAGCAGTCTTGAGTAACCCTACATGCCAGAAATATACCACTTTGCTGTGAGGGAAAGGTTGGTTTGCTTTTTATTTGTTGTATTTTGTATTAGTTTATTGCCTTTTTATATTTTGAGTGCTGTGATTTGTTTTCTTTACCTTGTGTTTTGCTTGTGTTCTGTTTTTAACTACATATTAAAACTTCAAAAGACACCACAGCTCGGCCTCTTGTGAGTCAGGCAGAAATTTTTCCTCACCCCCCCACCCTGTCACTGTTGTGTTCTTAAATACCACCATCTTTCTAGCTGCCTGCCTCTTATGTTAATTTGACCATATATCTCATTTCCTCTCTGCTTTCAATGGCTTGTGTGAGTAAGCACAAAATTATCATTTTGTGAAATCACACCCCTTCAACTATTTAAATTTATTGGCCATTCTACTGTATTCCATAGTACCAGAATACAAAAGTGATCACCTCCTTTCAAAATATATTGCTGTTTTAAAATTAGTAACTCTCTATTAAAACTTAACTTTTTAGACAGGTAAAACATAAGTTACCTACTTTCACATCTAACTTCTCTAGTGCACACTGCAGTGTTTAGGATAAACCATTTTTTTCATCTTACCTTTAAGCATCTCTGTGACTAGCACTTGCTCTAATACCTGCTGGAAAGCACTAGGAAGCCTTAAACTGATACAAGCACTCAACTCCCCTTATTAATAAGGAGAAATTAATCATATGCACTAAACAGCCTATAATTGCAAAGTACCTTGCTAAGGTAAGGGAAAACAGCCCCTGTACTTTTCAAAAAAAAGCACCAAACCAGGCATGTCCAAGGGTCAGCTTCCATTGATTTCTCCTGTCCACCTGCTGAATCTGGGCATACTGGGGCAATGCAGCAATTGCCTCATGTACACAGGCAACCCTCCCCTCCTACCACTCAACACTACAACCTGTGAGAGATGCACTTACATAGCCAAACTGGAAGCAAAGCTCTCTCCACCCAAGATTGTGCTAGGCAGTCAAGAGGAGAAGGTTAACACCCGCACTGCACCTCAAGCAACACATAGCCCTTCTAAACTCACACCACCGACACCCACATATAACAACACTAAAACCACATATGCAGAGGCCCTTAACTGTAACTTACCCAAGCAACAAGGACCTCCGAAGCTGAAACGCAAACACCAATCACACCCAAAGAGTCACATAGCTCACAACACCAGTGTGCCACCCAGCAACAGCCCCTAAGGAAAGACAACGTAACTAACACTTTAGTCATAGGTGACTCTATAGTCAGGCACACTGATGTCCCACTCATCAGTCTGAACAAGGAAAAAATTACAGTGAGCTGCCTGTTGGGTGCCAGGATCCACCACATAACTCATGCACTCAAGTCACTCCACAAGTACAAATATGACTCTGTCATTGTCCATGTTGGAGTGAATGATTTGAGATGTACCTCCCTGGACTACATGAAAAGAGACATGGAAGAGCTCTCAGATCATGTGGCCCAGGCAGGTATGACCCTAGCCCTGAGTAGTATCCTGCCTTCACACAGAATGATACCACAATATAAGGACAAAATGATTGACTTCAACAATTAGCTAAGCATCTGGTGTCATTCATTATCTGTCTGCCTGGAACGACATGATCAGCAGACCACGATGTATTGCCAGAGATGGTCTGCATCTGTCAACCCTGGGATTCAGGTTACTGGCTAAGGCTCTTGCCAATACTATAGTGCCTTTTTTTGGCAAAGTTCAAAGGACAAAACCACCACCGTAACAGGTACAAGCATGCAAAATCTGAAGGTAATGCTACTCAATGCTAGAAGTCTAAACCTCAAAATGCACTCTCTCTAGGCACTCCTAAAAATGTAGAACATTGATATATGTGCAGTAAATGAGACCTGGTTCAAGGCTCCAGAGAGCACCCATGCAATACCAGGCTACAACTTTTACCACACTTTTTGGCCACCAAACCAGGATCGAAACACTAAAGGTGGAGGAGTGTCCATATTCACCAAGGATATTCACACCACCAGGTTAGTTGCCCAACACAATGCATCTGAAATTCGCCAGGTGCAACTAACACTAGGTAAGACTGCAATCCAAATTGTAGCTTGCTACCAGATCACCCACCATGCTCCAAGATTCTCACTACACCGTTTTAAACATACTAGAAAATATTAATATACAACCAAACACCCTAATACTTGGGTGATTTCAACTACCCTGCCATTAACTGGGAAAACTACTCGTGTACCAACACTTTTGCCCAACGGTTCTTGGAATTCATAAATTCCAATACCCTCAATCAACTAATCCATAGTCCCACCAGGGGCTCCAATATCCTAGACCAGGTCATTACCAACATGGGAAATTGATGCTCCACCCCTATGGTCACCCTCTCGTTGGTCAGGTCAGACCATAAGCTAATCACCCTTAACATCCACATCCCACCCCCCAGTAAGGAAACCTCCATAAAAAACTTCTCCAAAGCCAACTTCATGCTACTCAAGTCAGAAGTTACAAACTTCATGATACCCATGCAGACAGGAACTGAAAGTTTGACTGCTGAGTCCTACACTAAAGCACTGTGTGAGCACATCCACTCATGCATGAATCGTGCCATCCCAAATAGAACCAAGATGTTCTCCTCCAAATAAAGGAAGCCAATCTGGTGGTTCCCTGCCATAAACAAACTTTACAAAAAAATGGAAGAAACTGTTGCAGAAACAAGGAAAATCCCAGGATGCAAAAAGCTTCCTTACCAGCTTCAGTAAGAAGCGGAGATCCCCCATAAAATCCTCCAAAGCTAGTTACGAAAATAAAATTGCCAAATATTCCAAAGACAACCACAAGGCATTCTATAACTATGTCAAGAATCTAAATGGCAATGCTCAGATCTGCTCTGAGCTACAACAGAATGGCATTAAATATACTGATCCCAAGGATATTGCCAATATCCTGGCAGATCGATTCAGTGCCAACTTCACCCCCCTCTCATCCCCTAAATGGCTCATCTCAATACCGGAAGATTACCAAATTCCAGTAATAATGGCCACACAGGTAAAAAAACACACTCTCCAAAGCTAAGAATACAGCATCCATGGGACCAGATAACATCCTGGGCTGTGTACTACATGAACTACAAAATGAACTGGCACCTCACTTAAGTGTCATGTTTAATCATACCCTCAACTCAGGCTTCATGCCCACTGAGTGGTGAACAGCTACAGTTATCACACTCCACAAGGGGGGATCCACCTTGGATCCCAGGAACTACCTCCCCATCAGTCTGACGAGCCGGATCTGCAAGAACATGGAATGTATTATCATGGAACTTATAAACAAAGACATTGGCAACCTTAAAACACTGGACCCCACCCAGTTTGGGTTCATGAAGGGCTGATCTTGTCTCCTGAACCTGACTGACTTCTTCGAATCAGTCTCCAGAGCCATGGACGAGGGTAAGACAGTCCACACAGCCTATCTGGACCTCGCCAAGGCCTTTAACACCATCCCCTACTCTGGAATCATAGATAAACTTACTAAGCTGGGTATTAATCCCTATGTCACTCGATGGGTTGCCAACTGGCAGAACCCATACTGTAAAAGTAGCTGACTCCAAATCCATCTCCAGACAAGTGACAAGTGGAGTACCACAGGGTTCAGTTCTGGGACCTCTCTTGTTTGGCATCTACTTCTCTGAAGTACAGGCCAACACTAAGGGACTCTGGCTAACAAAGTTTGCAGATGACTGCAAACTGGAAGCCATTATTAAATCCCCAAATGATGTTGACACTCTACAAAAGGACCTTACAGAAACAGATGTCTGTTGCCAGAGCCATGGGTTCAAGCTCAATGCCAAGAAATGTATAGTTATCCCCTTTGGGAAAAAACTTATACCCATGAATTACCACATTGGTGGCAGTACACTAAACACCAAAAGTATGATAAGAGACTTGGGGACACAGGTGGACAGTGGTCTCACCTTCAATAACCACATCGCCACAACAGACAGGAAATCCTTCTATCTGGCACACCTCATCACTAAGGGCTTTTCATCCAGAAAAAAGGAGGTCATTGTCCCACTGTACTCATCCCTCATTAGACCCATTATAGAATACAATGCCCCATTTGGTATGTACCTCTCAAGACATCTACATCAACTGGAAAGGCCGCAGAAATACCTCACTAAAAGAATCACAGGCCTAAAGCAGATGCCCTATGCTGACTGCCTTAAAAAACTCCAGCTATACTCTGTCGCATATCATCTACTCCGGGGCGATCTCTGCTTAACATACAAGGCCATGTCAAACCCAGAGCTGTTGAACATGCTACACTTAAAGAAATCCCAATCCCTCAGAGCCACATGCTCCAGGGATCTAAACCTTGTCATCACAATAAACAAAACATGCTGGAGGGATAGTTTCCTGACCCAGAGACACCCCAGACTCTGGAATAGACTGCCCATACATGCCAAGCAGAGTGCCTCTTTGGGCTTCTTCAAAAGGAACCTTGATGATTGGATGGGAGATAGGAAATTCACCCCGGGGATCACATCAGTCACCCTGCTAGAAAGGGGTCCAGGGAAGTAAATAGTACGGGAAGAAATAGCCAGGGAATTATTATGTCTAGGCTTGTATAGGCCCTAGGGCCGACAGAATAGTACCAACCTATGAACCAATGAGGTAAACTGGATTATAGGCCAGCAAGCATACACATCTGTTCTTTACTAGACAACTGGAATTAAACATTTGCTACGATCAAAGCCCCCCAACGTATAAAGACAAGGCTGTCCACTAGCTAAATTAAACCTTCTACCTTCACATTAGTAACATGCATTGCTGCTCCCTCACCCTACCCCTTACTTAGCAGTGAAGTGACAATTGCCTAGAGAGTTGTGTACCTGTTTGTCCACTCTGTGTCTTGGAATCCTCCGCGAATCATGGTCTGCTGTCTAAACAGCATTTGTAGGATGTGCGGCAACAGGCATGCTGATGAAAATTGTGGATGTGTAGTGATGCATTGATTACACAATGGCAAGTTTAGTTCTCTCCACTTGTCAGTAGCACATGGTGATGACACACAACAGTGGCATTCACGTGCAGTTGTCATCATAGTGCAGTGGCTGCATAGGCACCAATGCATATCAGACAGATTGATTCGTCCAACTCTGTTGTTTGCTGTTCCATGGCACTCTCTGTGCTCGCACAACAGAGTTTCTTCCTTGTCTCTCCAGGACAATAAGTTGTCTCAAACTGATCTCCTTGTCTTGAACTCTTTTTGTCCTTGTGAAGTCATGACAGCCAGTAGGTAGATTCTGAGAGTGAATAAACACCCAAAAAGAGTTATGAAGATGTGCCATCCACAGAAGGTCTCACCTGTACTTCTCAGGGTGTGTTGTACTGATAAATAATTTCTTGCATGTGATTGTAACACAAGTTCTAAATGGAATACAGTGATAAATGCAATTCAGTATGAAAATAGCAAAGGAGACACTTTATATTCACATAATGGCAACAGATGTCTGCCAACATCACCCAGAATGATACCACAGTACAAGGACAAAATGATTCACTTCAATAATTGGCTAAGCTTCTGGTGTCATTCTAAGGGGATCCAGTATTTGTCTGCCTGGGACGACATGGTCGACATTTGCCAGAGATGGCCTGCACCTTTCGCCCTTAGGATTCCGGATACTGGCTAAGGCGCTTTCCACCCCTATAGTGCCTTTTTTAGGCAAGGTTCAAATGACAAATTCACCACCGTAACAGGTACAAGCAAGCAAAATCTGAGGGTAATGCTACTCAATGCTAGAAGTCTAAACCTCAAAATGCACTCACTCGCGGCACTCCTTAAAATGGAGAACATTGACATCTGTGCAGTGACAGAGACTTGGTTCAAAGCTCCAGAGAGCACCCCTGCATTACCAGGCTTCAATTCATATCATACCTTTCAGCCACCTAACTCAGAAAGAAGCACTAAAGGTGGAGGTGTGTCCATATTCATTAAGGATATCCACACCTCCAGGCTAGTTGCACAGCATAATGCATCCGAGATTATCCAAGTGCAACTAACTCTGGGCAAGACCGCAATCCAAATTGTAGCTTGCTACAGACCCCCCACCATGCCCCAAGATTCACACTCCTCATTTTGATACACTGGAAAGTATTAGGGTACAACCCAACACCCTAATAATGGGCGATTTCAACTACCCCACTATTAACTGGGAAAACTACTCATGTACCAACTCTTTTGCTCAACGTTTTCTAGAATTCATAAATTCCAATGCCTTGGATCAACTTATTCACACCCCCACCAGGGGCAACAATATCCTAGACCTGGTCATTACCAACATGGGAAACCGGTGTTCCACACCAGAGGTCAATTCCTCGTTGGTCAGATCCAACCACAAGCTAATCAGCCTAGACACCCACATCCCACCCCCAGCCCCAATTAGGTAAACCATCGTAAAAAAACTTCTCCAAAGCCAACTTCACACTTCTTAAGACAGAAGTGGCAAACTTCATGACACCCATGCAGATGGACAATAGAGGTATGACTGCCGAATCCTACACAAATGCACTTTATAAGCACTTACACGAGTGCATGGATCATGCTATCCCTAATAGAACCAAGATGTTATCCTCCAAAAAAAGGAAGCCAATCTGGTGGTCCTCTGCCATAAACAAACTCTACAACAGAAGAAAGAAACTGTTGCAAAAAAGAGTAAAATCCCATGACTGGAGGAACTCCCTGGTAAACCTCAGTAAGAAGCTGAGATCCCTCATAAAATCCTCCAAAGCTAGTTACAAAAACAAAATTGCCACTGACTCTAAAGACAACCACAAAGCATTCTATAGCTATGTCAAGAATCTAAATGGGAACACTCAGATCTGCTCTGAGTTACAGCACAATGGCACTAAATATACAGAACCAACTGATATTGCCAACATCCTAGCAGATAGGTTCAGTGCTAACTTTACACCCCTCTCACCCCCTAGAGGGCCCATCTCTATACCGGAAGAATGCAAAGTTCCTATAATCACAGCTGCACAGGTAAAAAACACACTCTCCAAAGCCAGGAACACAGCATCCATGGGACCTGACAATATCCCAGGCTGCGTTCTACATGAACTACGGAATGAACTGGCACCCTACCTAAGTACCATGTTCAATCATAGCCTCACCTCAGGCTTTGTACCCACTGAATGGCGCACCGTGACGGTTATCCCACTCCACAAAGGGGGAGCCACGACGGACCCCGGGAACTACCACCCCATTAGTCTGATGAGCCTGGTCTGCAAGGCCATGGAACGTATCATCGTGGAACTCATAAACAAAGACATTGGTAATCTCCAGACTTTGGACCCTACCCAGTTTGGATTTGTAAAAGGCAGATCATGTCTCCTAAACCTGATAGACTTCTTTGAAGCAGTCACCAAAGCCATAGATGAGGGTAAAATGATTCACACAGCTTATCTAGATCTCGCCAAGGCTTTCGACACCATCCTCCACTCTGGAATTATAGATAAGCTCACTAAACTAGGTATAAATCCCTATGTCACAAGATGGGTTGCCAACTGGCTCACGGACAGAACCCACACTGTGAAAGTAGCGAATTCCAAATCCGTCATCAGACCAGTGACAAGTGGAGTACCACAGGGTTCAGTCCTGGGTCCTCTCCTGTTTGGTATCTACTTCTCTGAAGTGCAGGCCAATACAGAAGGTCTTTGGCTAACAAAGTTTGCAGATGACTGCTAACTAGGAGCCATAATCGAAACTCCTAATGATGTGGACAAACTACAAAAGGGCCTCACTGAGACAGATACCTGTTGTCAAAGCCATGGCCTGAAGCTCAACGCCAAAAAGTGTATTGTCATCCCCTTTGGTAAAAAATCTGTACCCATGAACTACCACATAGCTGGTAGTCTACTTAATGCTGAAAATGTGATAAGAGACCTTGGGACACAGGTGGACAGTAGTCTCTCCTTTGATAATCACATCGCCACAGTGGTCAGGAAATCCTTCTACGTGGCTCATCTCATCATAAAAGGATTCTCATCCAGAAAAAAGAGGTCATTGTTCCCCTCTACTCATCACTCATTAGACCCATTATAGAGTACAACGCCCCTTTTGGTATGTACCTCACAAGACATCTACAACAACTGGAAAGACCACAGAAATACCTCACAAAGAGGATTACTGGTCTCAAACAGATGCCCTATGCAGACTGTCTCAAAAAACTACAGCTTTACTCCATCGCATATCGCCTACTCAGGGGCAATCTCTGCCTAACATACAAAGCTATGTCAAATCCAGAGCTGTTGGACATGCTCCACTTAAAGAAATCCCAATCCCTCCGAGCTACACGCTCTAGGGACCTAAACCTTGTCACCATAATAAACAGAACATGCTGGAGGGATAGATTCCTGTCCCAGAGACTTCCCATACTCTGGAACAGACTACCTATCTATGTCAAACAGAGCTCCTCATTAGCACTCTTCAAGAAAAATCTTGATGATTGGATGGGAAATGGAAAATTTACCCCGGGGATCACTTCTGTGGCTCTGCTCGACAGGGGCACAGGAAAATAATTTTCTTGGGTGGCGAAAGCCAGAGTACATTTTTTGGCTAGGCATGTATGGGCCCTAGGGCCGATAGCCTAGTTCCTACCTATGAACCTATGAACACATGCCACATATGGATATTTGAATTTCTGCTACGCATCTGTACAAGTTTAACTTCCGAATGAACAGTGGAACTCAGATTAGTTTTACTGCATATTAGGTTTCACTCGATACTAGCAAAATGATTCACATAATGTACAGAACTGGTACATGCCAACAAAATGGGATAGGAGTGGTTAGCGGAATGGTTCAGCGTGTAATTACAATAAAGCAGCACTAATCTTTCATGTACAGCCCATCCTGAAAGTAAACATTAAACAACGGTCTGTCATCAACACCCACCTCCACCCCCCTCCACACCACCCCACCCCAACACACGCACACTTCCCCCTTGCTTGCATATACACACACACACACACACACACACTTCCGCCTTTCTTGCATTCACACAAATAAAAACAATTTCTCCAATGAGCCCTTCACTCAGGTTTATCAGTGTATCCACAAGCACCAAAACTGAAACATTTGCCCTAACAACCCTCTCAGTAAGTAGTCTGTCCGTGTATGCACAAGCACTACCAAATGACATCCAAATGCATCATTTTCCCCCAAGGTTCAGTTAATTAGTTTGACATGTTTGCATAAGCACTTATGCCAATGACTTATTCAGCACTTATGCTTGCATGCATAGTAAGCACAACATTACAACACAAAATGATTTGACCCTAGGAGCCATTGCGTACATTGGCCATGTCTACACAAGAAAAAAAATAACATTTTGCACAATGACCGCTTTATCACTGTGTCTGTGTACGCACAATATACAAAATGCAACATTTTTTGCCATGACCCCTTCACTCCAGTGTTTCCATGTATGCACAAGCACCAGCAATGTTGAAAATCTGTCCATTTGAGAGGTATGATCCAATCATGTCCCACTTGCTTGCATTTTCAGACACACGCATCCCCCGACATGCAGACACACGCATCCCCCAACACGCAGACAGCCGCACCCCCGACACACAGACACGCGCATCCCCTGACACGCAGACACCCGCACCCCCGACACGCAGACACGTGCATCCCCCAACACACAGACACACGCATCCCCAAACACACAGACACACGCATCCCCAAACACACAGACACACGCATCCCCAAACACACAGACACACGCATCCCCGAACACACAGACACACTGACACACGCATCCCCTGACACACAGATGCAAAACCCTTGCTTGCATTCACACACACACAGACACACACACTTCCCCCTTGTTTGCATTCACACACACACACACACACACACACACACACACACACTTCCCCCTTGCTTGCATTCACACAGACACACACTTCCCCCTTACTTGCATTCACACACACACACACACACACACACTTCCCCCTTGCTTGCATTCACACACACACACACGCTTCTCCCTTGCTTGTATTGACACACACACACACACACACACACACACACACACACACACACTTGTGTACACATGTACTTTATATACATACACATTCACACTATATATATATATATATATATATATATATATGTGTGTGTGTGTGTGTGCAATATGTGTGCATGCAATGAATTATTTATAATAAACAACATAGTATAGTTAAGCATTATTAATGTATACATTCTAGTAAATGCTGCTAGGTGGCCACGGTCGTGCAGCGGATAGCGTTGTCGCCTCACAGCAAGAGGTTCTCTGGTTTGATCCTCGGCTGGGGTGCCTACTGTGTGGAGTCTACATGTCCTCCCTGTGGTCACATGGGTTTCCTCCGGGTACTCCAGTTTTCTCCCACATCCCAAAGACATGCTGTAGGTGGATTGGACACTCTAAATTGGCCCTAGGTGTGTGTGTGTGTGTGTGTGTGTGTGTGTGTGTGTGTGTGTGTGTGTGTGTGTGTGTGTGCCTTCCGTGGAAGGTTGGGCGCCAGGCTGGCAACTTGACACCATAAAACTCTACTGCCAATCATGAGCAGACAGGTGATCTGCTGTGGTGACCCCTAACCGGGAAAAGCCGAAAGAAGAAGAAGAATTCTAGTAAATGCTGCTCAATGATTTACTTGGTCACTCACACATTGGCTATGTGTTCCACATGCAATCTTGTTCAATGCCTTTCTGTCAGTATTTTTTTCTTTGTATTGATAAGTGTGTTTAATAATAGTTATCTTTCCCAGTGTAGCTTATGTTGTGGCTGAAGAGAGTCCTTGGACCAGTTCACTTTCCTGGTTACCAAAGTATAAATAAATATGAAATAGAAAAAAAGGAGGGAGAACATGACAGAAATAACTGAAGAACTAGTAAAGCACATTTTATGTCTGCATCATTCATGAGAGAGAAAAATCCTCCCACTGAAGCATACCTCTCAATCATACTGAATTACTCATTTTTTACTGAGTTATGGGGTCCAAATGAATGGGGTGCCATGATTCCCGAGTGGCACCCCCTCATTTCCGATTTTTTTCTTTTGATTTTTATTTTTCGTGCTGTTTCAGCTGACATCATCATGTGCGGGATGACGTCGGCTCCGTCAGGGCTACCAGCCTGTCGGAATTGAGCTCAAGGAGCTCACGTTGTGCATGCATTTCCGGCTGGTCTGGCTGCTAAAATGCAAGTGGGAATGGCAATGAACAAGTAGATTATGTTTGGGGAATGGCACTCTTCTAATGGATTATCAGCCAAAAAGAATGATGACGACTCGTTCAGGAACCAGCAAGTAAGGAAACATTCAGGTGTGTGTGTGTTTCCCAGTATCTTGGCTAAGGAAGAGACACATGCAGTTGGTTTGAAAAACTCTGGAAGTTTAGATTGGAACTGTGATTAGAATGGATATAATTATTTGCTAGAGTTTGGGGACTACAGCTGAGGAGATTGAGGTGTTAATAATGTTTTAGGAAGATGAGATGTCAGTAAGGGTGTTAAACGTCTTGGATTGTTAAGGTATAGTCTTCAGAGTCTATATTCTCAGAGAAGTTTGTTCTGCCAGCAGTTTCCTTTGGACATAGATCTACGAGTTGGTGGGAAAGTCCAGGTGTCCTCTGGTGTAATCCCAGGTGTCCCTGAATGGGGTTCTTGGGGGCCACTGAAATAAGATGCAAAGTATTCCCCAGTAATCTCTGCTAAATGGGGAGCATTAGGAAACTGAGCATTAACACTGTGTAACTCTCTGATTGTGTAGATCTTCTGACAGAATTGTTTGGTTTATCAAGTGGAGGATACTTATGTTTCTTCAGAAAATAGTTTTGTTGTATATTGGGCAGCTATACCTAGTGACATAATTACGGGCAATACTATTACATTGGCTTGTTTCTGTCAAGTACTTTTTCAGGTTTATTTGTAAATGTGAAAGGGCTTGTTTAAGCTCATTTAAGCTCCTGGTAAATCAGTCAGGAGATGAGGCACTAACTTATGAATGACTCCTTTCTTTCTTAAAGGATCTCCTGCAATGATAAGGCAATGTCAAGGATGTACTGTAGTTGTATATTCCACTCAGCCAAAGAAGTGACACATGACCAGTCAGTATTTGTTAGTTTGTACTAGTGCTGTGACAGTTTCTTTACTGAAGGCTATATAAGATGTTATCATGCCTTGTCATGAAACTTGAATGAAAGTGATAGTGCAGAGGTCGCAAAACATGGGTTAATTAATTGAACCCCTAAAGGGGTTAGTATATTTAAAAAAAAAAAAAAACGTTTGAGGTGCTTTTTACAGGCTGGCTGATTTATTTATTAATTTTTTGTTTGGGATAGTTTATCTATCATCTTAACACAGCTCTTATCACAAAAACTTTCTAACAATATATACACATATGTAAATACATTTACTCATACACACATGTTCAAACCTGTACTTACAAATTGCAGGGGTGCAAGTCCCTCTGCACCCCACTAGTCAGAAAACGTCATTCCTTAATATTTTAGTTTGCTTCAAGTTTGAGAAGGATCATTCACTAACAAGCTGAGTAAAAGCTGTCTTGATCTTCCTTCAGGAGGCTGCAAAATTAGGCCCCACACTAAGCATTAATGTACAAGCACTGTGATCTCCCTTGGATGTGTTCATGAAAAGCAATATGAACAAATTAGATCTTGAGCTATTATGTGTGATTAATTGATATGTGCCTTGGTGATCTGAGTAAGTAAATCTAAGCTGTCTAGAGATGACTCGATGGAGCTATGATTGGATGAGATTGAATGGAGAGGAAGATAATCCTACAGTCCCAATGTAGACTGTGTACTCAGGCTCAAACCCTGTACCTTGGATACAAAGTAAAAAGAGCCTAAAGTCCCTAGCCACCACCACTTGTGAGCTTTGTCCAGGATTTTTGTGCTAAGAGTTGAGAGCGTTGACATATATGCATATTCTTTCTTGAGCAAATGCAATCCAGACCTTATCATACTGAACACTTTAATATAAGCATTATTTATTGTGAAGAATCAGTACTTTTGGGGGGCAAATTTTTAGCAAAATAAAGAGTCATTAAATTCTGTTTTGGCAACTGTACCTTAAAAAACAAAGTAATGGGTCAGGATTGAGATACATTTTTCTTATAAAGGATGATCATTTCCATACATTGTTCATTATGCATTGCCAGTGACTAGATATGGCCATTGAAACAAAAGTCATGTTTATACATGATGTGGTGGTATGTAACAGTGGCTGAATAAATTACACAATGGCAACCATTGAAGATATGTACCAGGGTATTAATATTTGTGTATCTTCTACTATAAACTCATAAGTTAGTGATTTCAGTCCTATGTCTTATTTATGTTTATTTCAATGTTTTTTCTTTGTGTTTGTGTATGTCTGTGGGTGTTTGGGTGTGTATTTGTGTGTGTGTGTGTGTGTGTGTGTGTGTGTGTGTGTGTGTGTGTGTGTGTGTGTGTGTGTGTGTTTGTGTTTGTAGTTCAGCAGGTAACCACTCCATTGAGGCAAGTCTACCAGTTATTGTATTCTTTCCTTATTTAGTATAATTGCTAAAGTTGAGATCATGATCTATCTTTTAGGAGTAAAAAAGCTTGCTAAACATCTCACACTGTGCCTGTTTAAAAAAAATCAAATATTTCATGGTGTGCATTTTAAAATAAACTGTATATATATCTTGCACTAGTGATAATTATTATGTAGAGTCCATCCTAGCCTGGAAAACATATATTAGTCAGCTAGTACAATGTAAAGGAATAGTTTGAAGCTTGTAGTTTTTTTATAATATGATATTGGTGAGAACTGAATTTGTATTCCACCATTATTGGCTTTGTTCAGTTTTTTGTGCTAAGAGGTTGAGACCTATGGTGATAAGTGAGAACTGAATTCATTAAATGATAGCCATTAAGTTTCAGTCTTCCTGTCTTTCAGGAAACTGCTGATATGGCATAGTGGTATGTTGCTCTGACTGTAGTGCATAGGGTCCTGGGTTCAAGACTTGCCAGTGAAATGCATGGTGGTAACACAGCATTTTATTCTAGCAACTTTCCAAAATTATGCAAGCAATGTTTAAAATGTGTCCCTGTTTTTTTTACCTTTTGTCTTTCCAAAAAAAAAACTGAAATTGAAAATAAGTGCAAGAAGCTGTGCAAGATGCCCATGTCTTACACTACTGTCGTTCTATTTATAGTGTGGGTGTGGAAGTAGACTTTTATGATGGAAATGTTCTGAATTGGGCAGTTTTGTCATTATTGGTTCATGCATTTTGTTTCATTGCCTATAGTACAGCTTACTGGAAAAATGCTCAAACAATAAATTTAAAATGCATTCTGTCTAACAAGTGTGCTGTATTATATAAGGAATGTAATTTAATAAAGTCAGGAAGGTGTATCAAAGAAAAAAAACATGTATGTTTCTTGTTTTGTGTGCAAGGGGCCAATGATTTGAAAACAGCCCAAAGGTAATCTTTATCCACCACTGGCCAGATGCAGTTTCTTTGGATGTGGTGTGGGTTTCAATGCTGTTTCAATGAATGTGAGTTTCAAGAGCAGAGAAGTTTTAATGCCAAGTCTATTTTCATTGTGAGACATTATTGCTTTGTTTACCAGATGTCTATTAGTGTTTGTGCATAGTTGTCCTGTAAAATGTAAATATAAAATCCAAATAATCATTGTAGAAGTAAAACAGTATGCACACATTAGTGTTTATGGTAAATGGGGTGAAATAGCTAGATAATGGGATATTAGAATGGCTGCAGGGGGACTCTGGTGCCATATTTTGGTTGTCTATTCTTCAGTTTGTGTTTGAAAGTTGGTATCCCACAATTCCATTGGAGTGGGTGGGGTTACCTAATTATGTATGCAAATTAGATGTTGATCAACATGCAGATTTGTGCCTATTTTTCATGGGCCTTGTCCAGATTTTTGATGTTTCCAGGTTGAGAGCTATGCACTGAAGGCATTGGGAAGTAGCAGACAGACTAAGTTTAGAGTCCTACTACTTGTCACTTGTAAATGTACAGCAAGGATTATTTACTACAGTGAGAGTTTTCACACCTCAGCATGAGAGTATGGGGGAGGGTTTATCAAGTTTGTTGGAACTACAAAAGACTCCTCTTACAAAAGACTTTTTATCTGCTTTCTTTTGCTGCAAGTTGCTAACAGCCATTTATAACATAGAACAAGCTCTGGCATACAGATAAATGAGGCTCAGTCAGGTAAACAGAGAAGCTGCTCTTTTACAGAAGGTGTGTTTAGATGGCAGTGCTTCACAATCCTGCCATTATATTTTAATGACATGAGAAAACAGCACCACTTCCTTATGTCTAGCATGAGTCATATAAAGAGGACTTGAAATGTATTCTGGGAAGAAGGAAGGAAAGCAAGAAAATAAGATCACATTACCAAGGCAAGCCCCATCATCCGCCATTTTTAGAGAAACACATCAAAACTGTAAAAGAAGCACTTGGAGTGATTTTGAGGCATTAAAATAGCTCAAAAACAAAGACACAATGAAAAAAATATTTTTCTGAGTTCTAAAGTGGAGTTTTCCTTTAAACTACAGCATTGTAGTTTTCTGTGATGTAATTGTTTAGAGACAGGTTTACTATCAGCGCTTGCTGATGAGAGGATGAATATCCTAGGTGATTTATTATATCTCTGTTCTTATTTGTCAGTTTGAATGTGTATTAATGAGCTGGATAGTGATGCTTTTGTATGTAAGAGACTCTTAAGTTTTTACTTGTCTGATGAAGCATTTGTTAATTCAATGTGAAAGAGCTTACCTGTATAGTGTCATTGAATAAACGGGTTTTTTAAAAGTTTGTTTTATTTTCAGTTGCCGTGCAGGTCACATTAAGTTGTATTGTTTGATATTTTTGCTTTTTTATGTGCGACTGTACCTGACAGGTCATACTTTTATTTCTGTTTTATGTTTTACTGTTTTACAGTCCTTGATGCTGATATGTTCATAGACTGTACATTGTGTGTTCATAGGTTGGTACTAGGCTATCGGCCCTAGGGCCTATACAAGCCTAGCCATAACAATTCCCTGGTCCCCTGTCTAGCAGGGTGAATGACGTGATCCCCGGGGTGAATTTCCTTTCTCCCATCCAATCGTCAAGGTTTCTTTTGAAGAGGTCCAAGAAGGCACTCTGCTTGACATGTATGGGCAGTCTATTCCAGAGTCTGGGGAGTCTCTGGGTCAGGAACCTATCCCTCCAGCATGTTTTGTTTAATGTGATGACAAGGCTTAAATCCCTGGAGTGTGGAGCTCTGAGGGATTGGGATTTCTTTAAGTGTAGCATGTCCAACAGCTCAGGGTTTGACATGGCCTTGTATGTTAAGCAGAGATCACCTCTGAGTAGACGATATGCGACAGAGTATAGTTGGAGTTTTTTAAGGCGGTCAGCATAGGGCATCTGTTTTAGGCCTGTGATTCTTTTAGTGAGGTATTACTGTGGCCTTTCCAGTTGTTGCAGATGTCTTGAGAGGTACATACCAAATGGGGCATTGTATTCTATAATGGGTCTAATGAGGGATGAGTAAAGTGGGACAATGACCTCCTTTTTTCTGGGTGAAAAGCCCTTAGTGATGAGGTGTGCCACACAGAAGGATTTCCTGACTATTGTGGTGATGTGGTTATTGAAGGTGAGACCATTGTCCACCTGTGTCCCTAAGTCTTTTATCACACTTTTGGTATTTAGTGTACTGCTGCCTATGTGGTAATTCATGGGTACATGTTTTTTCCCAAAGGGGATAACTAGACATTTCTTGCAATTGAGCTTGAGCCCATGGCTCTGGCACCAAGCATCTTTTTTCTGTAAGGCCCTTTTGTAGAGTATCCACATCATTTGGGGATTCAATAATAGCTCCCAGTTTTCAGTCATCTACAAACTTTGTTGGCCAGAGTCCCTTAGTGTTGGTCTGTACTTCAGAGAAGTAGATGCCAAACAAGAGTGGTCCCAGGACTGAGCCCTGAGGTACTCCACTTGTCACTTGTCTGGAGCTGGATTTGGAGTCAGCTACTTTTACAGTGTGGGTTCTGTCAGTAAGCCAGTTGGCAACCCATCATGTGATGTAGGGATTAATGCCCAGCTTAGTAAGTTTATCTATGATTCCAGAGTGGGGGATGGTGTCAAAGGCCTTGGCGAGGTCCAGATAGGCTGTGTGGACTGCCTTACCCTCATCCACGGCTCTGGAGACTGATTTGAAGAGTCAATCAGGTTCAGGAGACAAGATCAGCCCTTCACGAACCCAAACTGGGTGGGATCCAGTATTTGAGTAGAAGTTCCATGATAATACATTCCATGGCCTTGCAGATCAGGCTCGTCAGACTGATGGGGCGGTAGTTCCCGGGATCCAAGGTAGATCCCCCCTTGTGGAGTGGGATAACTGTAGCTGTGTGCCACTCAGTGGGCATGAAGCCTGAGGTGAGGATATGATTAAACATGACACTTAGGTGAGGTGCTAGTTCATTTTATAGTTCATGTAGTACACAGCTCGGGATGTCATCTGGTCTCATGGATGCTGTATTCTTAGCTTTGGAGAGTGCGTTTTTTTACCTGTGTGGCCATTATTACTGGAATTTGGCAATCGTCTGGTATTGAAATGGGCCATTTAGGGGGTGAGAGAGGGGTGAAGTTGGCACTGAATCGATCTGCCAGGATATTGGCAATATCCTTGGGATCAGTATATTTAATGCCACTCTGTTGTAGCTCTGAGCAGATCTGAGCATTGCCATTTAGATTCTTGACATAGTTATAGAATGCCTTGTGGTTGTCTTTGGAATCTTTGGCAATTTTATTTTTGTAACTAGCTTTGGAGGATTTTATGAGGGATCTCAGCTTCTTACTGAGGCTGGTGAGGGAGTTTTTTGCATCCTGGGATTTTCCTCTTTTCTGCAACAGTTTCTTCCTTCTGTTGTAAAGTTTTTTTATGGCAGGGGGCCACCAGATTGGCTTTCTTTTTTTGGAGGAGAGCATCTTGGTTCTATATGGGATGGCACGATTCATGCATGAGTGGATGTGCTCATACAGTGCCTTAGTGTAGGATTCAGCAGTCGGACTTTCAGCTCCCGTCTGCATGGATGTTATGAAGTTTGTCACTTCTGACTTGAGTAGCATGAAGTTGGCTTTGGAGAAGTTTTTTATGGAGGTTTTCTTACTGGGGAGTGGGGGTGGGATGTGGATGTTAAGGGTGATTAGCTTATGGTCTGACCTGACCAACAAGGGAGTGACCATAGGTGTGGAGCATCGATTTCCCATGTTGGTAATTACCGGGTCTAGAATATTGGAGCCCCTGGTGGGACTATGGATTAGTTGATCCAGGGCGTTGGAATTTATGAATTGTGTGGTACACAAGTAGTTTTCCCAGTTAATGTCAGGGTAGTTGAAATCACCCAATATTAGGGTGTTTGGTTGTATCTTAATATTTTCCAGTATGTTTAGAAAGGTGTAGTGAGAATCTTGGGGCATGGTGGGGGATCTGTAACAAGCTACAATTTGGATTGCAGTCTTACCTTGTGTTAGTTGTACCTGGAGAATTTCAGACGCATTGTGTTGGGCAACTAGCCTGGTGGTGTGAATATCCTTGGTGAATATGGACACTCCTCCACCTTTAGTGTTTCAATCCTGGTTTGGTGGTCGAAAAGTGTGGTAAGAGTTGTAGCCTGGTATTGCAGGGGTGCTCTCTGGAGCCTTGAACCAGGTCTCAGTTACTGCACAGATATTGATGTTCTCCATTTTTAGGAGTGCCTTGAGAGTGTGCATTTTGAGGTTTAGACTTCTAGCATTGAGTAGCATTACCTTCAGAGTTTGCATGCTTGTACCTGTTATGATGGTGGTTTTGTCCTTTGAATTTTGACTAAAAAAGGCAATATAGGGGTGGCAAAAGCCTTAGCTAGTAACCTGATTCTCAGGGGCAACAAGTGCAGACCATTACTGGCAAAGCATCGTGGTCTGTCGATCATGTCATCCCAGGCAGACAGATACTGGATCCCCTTTGAATAACACCAGAAGCTTAGCTAATTGTTGAAGTCAATCATAATTAACATAGATGTTAACATAGATGTCTATATGTTAACATAGATGGAGCGTCATTTTAAAAATAATAAAAAAAAAAGAATTTCATTGTGGGCTGCAGTGATTCAAAAAGAAAGACACTCTAGCAGAAAGCACATAAACATCTTACTGGTGACAAAGATGAGTAAAGCCTTGATTACAATCCAGGTGACCTGAGATTTATTAGTAAAACTGCAAGGTTACACTCACCAACACTCCTGTGCTTCCAAATAGTTAAAGAGAAAATATATGAAATGCAGGCGTGGTGGCACAGTATGCATAGAGCGTATCAATCAACAGCAGTCTGTATAACACACAAATACACTAATACGCTAGCTGCGTACAGATAGAGTTACCAGTTAGTCAGTATCACCGTAAAAAGCAAAAGTATACCAAGTACTGTATCAGGCTTCCGTGGAACAATGGCTTGAAAACTCTTCAGCACCTCAAGTGTTCAACGGGACATATCTAAAGTAGTATAACAAAGAAAGCAGGTAAATGCAATGCAGGCTTGTTATTCAACGCCAGTATGCGAATCAGTGCATACAAAAATAAGCTATCTGCTTGTAGATGGAGTCAACAGTTAATTCAAATAAAGTACCTGATTCAAGAGCAAAACTTCAGAGGAACAATAGCTTGGAAACCTTCAATGACAAACCAAGCGTTCAACAGAGTATATCCAAGGTAGTTTATTCATATAAAATCGGCAAGCGCTTTCAACTAGGTCTTCATCAGGCCGTTAAACAATTTAGACTGACAAAGCACTCATATTTATAACAAAACATCACAGTAGCAACAATGTCATTTCCTGTTAAAATTTTAAACTGACAGAGCATCACAGTAATGGAAATGCCATTTCCTGTTACTACTAATTCAAAGTCTAAAAACATTTTAAATAGAAAATATATACAAAAAAGGTATATATAAAAGATATGTAGTGATAGTTGCATGCAAAAGCTGACTGTATGTAGTTCCAAGACAAAACACTGTCATTGTACAAAAAACATATAATTGCATACACAATAAAATAAAATTACTGCTAAGAAATGTATCTAATTTATTAAAATTATTGTTAGTGAAAGCACTTATGCATTAGAAATCCATTCAAGGTGCCACAATAAATAAAAAACTACTAATATTTGTATCATGGTGTAAACTCTCATGAAGTCAGAAATTTACCATCAAACATTATCACTAAAATATATATATGAAAAGCATATATATATATTAATTTATACATCTAGTAGGAAATATCTAATATGTTAAAAATATTATTATTAAGAACAATTCAACCCACCACAGTAGATGGAAACGAACTAGCATTGATGTCATGATGTAAAAGTCTCAAGAAGTCAAAAATTTACCACCAAAAAGTGTCACTGAATTATATATAAAAAATGTGTAAAATGATCCACATATCTATGAGGTCATTGCCTACACTAAGTACATATATATAAAGATATATATATAAAAATATATATGTAAAAGGCCTCATAAACACTGACACTATATACACTAATGATACATCCACACAATGTGCAATAATATAGGTTAAAAATACCATAAATTGTTGTGACATGACATCATTATATAGTAATATAATGTTACCATAGATAACCTGCTACATAATAGGATGGCAGTACATAGCAATCCAAATATTCACAAATAGCTGCGTCATTTATAAATTGTGAGTGATGAAAAATACTCACTATTTTTGTATTTATATTTTATTTAAGTTTCCTGGCTTTAAGTATGGGTTTAATAGAGACCCTATCATTAATGCCAGGGCTGCGATCAGCTCTAAACCTAATAATCCATTTGGCTTCCATTTGTTCAGTAAGATTACTCAAGTCCCCTCTCCTTATCCCCGGTTTGTTCACATAGATAACTTGGAATAGAAACTTATGTTCTATTGATGTGTTATTTACATGTTTAGAGAGGGCATTGGTTGTGCAGGATATCCTAATCTTATATATATATGAGATTTATTAGTGACACAGGTACTTCTTGGTGCAGTCAGGAGGGTAGGCGTGCCCATCCTGATGGTGAGGAACTGTGCTGATTTCCTTCTAGTGAAAGAAAATACGCATCTGGACAAGAGGAGAGGAACAGGCATGGCTTCCCTTCAGATTCAAGGGAACACATGCACTCAAGGCCACTTCCCATAGTCCTCCTAGGCTAATGGTGACCTTATAGTTCATAGAAATTCCCTTACCAGGAATCAAACTTGGACTGTGGAAGTGAGAGTGCCAAATCCAAACTGCTATACCACCAGGGATCCCCTTATCATGCAGGTGTTAGGAGTTAAGGCTAATGAAAAACCCTTTACCTTTAGATGGTGACACCACTCCTGAATGCTAATTTTCTGACTCTAGGCTAAACAGAAGTATAAACTCTTAAGATGATCCCTCAGACCTGGAGGAATAACTGTGTCACCAAAGCAGTGGAAGGAAGGCTTGATAGTTAGGGGTTGCCAGACAAAGAAAATAAAAAAATAACCTCCTTGGGTAGATGGGATAAATTTGTTCATGTACCAGCATACTAAAGTAAACGGTAATGGATAAGCTTCTTTCTGAATTTTACTTTTATGAACCCTGCTGATTTTGAACTGTTTGTGGTCAGGTATGGCTGAGGGCTACAGTCTGTAGGGGAAGAAGATAGTCCTGCAAAGAAAAAGCAAAGATATTAATAGCAGAATGTCAGGCAGGCATTATTTCTGTCAAAAACTTAGAGTTGCATTCATATATTCAGTCTTCATGAATTATCTGATACATTGTTTGTGTTTATTTCAGGGTAACATGGCTAGAATGAAATGTTTACCAGCTGTATAAAGCCATCTGTGTGAGGCTTAATGCCATAGTGTTCCAACTTTCTTAATTAAAATGGGTAACCCAAAGTATGACAAGAGGGGCTAATGTGAGTCCAGTGATTAGTACTGAAACTGAAAGCATAACACAGTAAAATTAGGCACAGTAAAAATCAACAGATATCAGAATCAGTTGTTTTACACGGTTTGTCAATAGCTCTCTTCCTGCAGGCAAAGATTTTTTTAAGCTAAAATGTGTGCTGCATTTCATTATGTACAAAAGTTCAGAGATACGGCTACTGGCTGAAAAAAAGCCACACATCCGGTAGTCAGTCTGTCTGCAGTGCTAATGTTACCATGGTGGAGCTGTGTGTTAGTTGGTCATGTATTCTGCTGCCATCTGGTGGACAACTGCTGCAAATGTCAGTTTAGTCATTCCAAACAAAACCAGAACTCAACAGTAATAACCACGAAAAACACTGAAAAGTACTGGCCCAACTGGCCAAAGCAAAATTCACAGATGATGGTCAAACACACTTAAGTAAAATGCACAGAATTTTGCGTACTACTCTTTATTTCAACGCTTTCGTCTCTTGGACTTCTTCAGAACAAATGAGTCAACCACAATTAAAAAAACACCTTTTATAACCATAGCAATAAAACCATTAAACAATTATACAAGTAAAATATTTAATTTGTTTAAACACAACCTTCTAGCCTTTAAAAAACTTTTAATGTTAATACTCTCATTTAACCCTGACTTTTTATCAGATTAAATGAAATTAAAAGCTGATAAAAAGCCAGTGTTAAATGAGAGTATTAACATTGTTTTATTGCTATGGTTATAAAAGGTGCTTTTTAATTGTGGTTGACTTATTTGTTCTGAAGAAGTCCAAGAGACGAAAGTGTTGAAATAAAGAGTAGTACACTAAAATTCTGCATGTTTTACTTAAATGTATTTGGCCATCATCTGTGAATTTTGCTTTAGCCAGTCGGGCCATTATTTTTCAAGAAATTTAGTCATTGTTTACTGTGAAAAAACAAGTCAAAAACATTTTATCAATAACCTAGACACACATGATATTTAATAAAGATGTTTAATGTAAAAAATAAATAAATAACTCAGAACTTGGTGTGGGTACATACCTCTCAACCAGGGAATCATCTTGGGCAAGGCTTATATAAGTTCCAGTGTTGTTAGCCTAGTACACACCTATGAACCTCTCATTGTGAGAAATCTTTACAAAGCCTAAAATAATGGAGGGGGGGGGGGACAAAGGTCCAAAAATAGAGACATATTTCAAATTTTACTCTCATAAACTGAGAAAGTTACCTGAATACTTTGATTTTTGTTGGGATACATTTCTTGAAGAATATGAAGTGAGAAATAAGTGTGAAACTGAAATGTATGACATTACTTAGTGACTTCAACCCACCGTGATTTGCCTGAAAAACAAAGATTTTATGAGAAACAGACCAAAAATGCAGAGTAAAAATCTGGGCATTCTGCAAAATCTGGATACTTGAGAGGTATGTAAGTGGGAATCGTAGGATTTACCAACAGTTGGTGTGGTTTAATCACAAGGACAAATCTCATTTTTGAATAGCAATGAACTGTTATTGTGTGCTAATCATTATGTAACCAAGGTCACAAGAAAAGACAAAGTAGTCCCTGCCTACTAAAATGTACCTGATCTGCTCTATTTTAATTATATATTATACAGCAGAATGATCTATAATTACACAAAAACAGGTCATTGTTATTCAGTAAATAGCACACTGAATGGACACCCAAGTCAGCATGCCCACTGTAAATCGATCATAGGTTCATAGATTAGTACTAAGCTAACTGCCCTTACGAGCCATTTTAAGCTTAGCCAATTATCCCTTGTGAGACTCAAACCCTGCACCTTGTGTTTGTAAGGCAAACACCTTAACCATTAGGCCACCCTCCTACAATCCTTAATAGAAAAAAAAGTCCAGTTGTTTAACTATTGCTGAACAGACAGACTGTATTAAAATATGCTAAAAACGATCTTCAAATATTTTAAGAAGGGACAGAGCAAAATATGAGAAAACATCAGGAGGGTCTGTAAAAATCTGGTCAGTTAAAAGGTGTAGTTCTGCTAATGTCAAAGACTGCAGTGCTTTTCACCTTACCTCTTAACTGTCCATATTAACACTTTCCTGATATGTTGCCCCAGCTGCCTAGCACTGTATGGATGTAATGTGCAAGCATGCAGACATACATACCATATGCATGAGCAGTACATCTGTAAATAAGGAAACTACATGATTAAGCCACACCAAGCGTGGGTAAATCCTATGATAGCCACGCCCAGTCATGGGTTATCACTAAGATATCAATGTGTTATGACAGCTGATTTATTTCATACTGTCCCAGATGTAATTAGTAGAAATACATAATGGGGACATTAAATTTCATCAAAGGAATAACGTGACCAGCTAGCCCAGATGCTGAAGGTGGGAGATGACCGACTGATCATATGACAGAAAGAGAGAAATTAACAAAAAAAATCAGAAAGACTGTCTTTTCCATGATTCTATAGATACTAGGCTATGATTCAATTAAGATTTATTTTATTGTAGAATTGTTGGCAGTATGCTTTTGATTAAAAAAAAAAAAAATGCAGTAAAATGTAAAAGTTCGGCAGCCTGCTGATTAATAGGATAAACTTTTATTAAACAGGCTGATAAATATTTGCCTATCAGCTTGTATACCTGAAGGAGCTGGCCAGGGAGGGTGTGCATGAGTGGCCTTCATGTCTCACCCAGCCTGGGTGAAGAAACATTCACTTTGGCTCACCACACAAATGACATCTGCTGGGAGCACAAAGTGTTCACTTTAAGTACCAAGCTTGTCGAACTTGGACTACTAATGTCATACCTCCGAACTCTCCAGATTTTTATAGCAAGTCCACATTTTTGCCTCATATTTTTGTGCTTCTCCTCATAAAAGTTGTAAAATTTATGGTTCTCTGGCAAATCACTGATGAACGAAATCACTAAATAATGACATACATTTCAGTTTCAGATTTTATATCCTTCAAAAAATGCATGCCAACAGAAATATTGTTATTCTAGCAACTTTCTGAGTTATAAGAGCAATATTTAAAACTTCCCAATTTTTAGACCTTTGCCCCCCCCCCTTTATTTTATGCTTTCTCCAGATTTCTTGCACTAGGAATTTGAGAGGTATGACTAAGGAGCATACATACCAAGTAGCCAAGGCAGATCTAGAATGCAGACCCTGGGCTGAAAGCAGCCACTTAGAATGACGAGCAAGAGAAGGTATGCCACCTGCATGACCAAATCTGGTGTGCTCTCTACAGCGGATTGGGATTCTCAGATAGCTATAAATGGGCTATAAGGCTCTAATCTACAACAGGAATATCTGACTCCCATCCTGACTGGAATGAATGGATGAACTGGGAAAAGGCTGGGGAGCTACATATCAAGACTGCCACTGATTCTAAGGACAACCATGAAGCATGCTATAGCTATGTCAATGGCAACACCCAGATCTGCTCTGAGTTACAGCACAATGGCACAAAAATTACAGAACCAACTGATATTTCCAACATCCTGGCAGGTTCAGTGCTAACTTTACCCCCCTCTCACCCCCTAAAGGGCTGATATCTATACAGGAAGAATGCAGAGTCCCTGTAATCACAACTTCACAGGTAAAAGCAGCACTCTCTAAAGCTAAAAACACAGCATCCATGGGACCGGACAACATCCCAGGCTGCGTTTTACATGAAATTCACAATGAACTGGCTCCCCACCTAAGCACCATGTTCAATCATAGCCTCACATCAGGCTTTGTGTCCACTGAATGGCGCACAGCCACAGTTATCCCACTCCACAAAGGGGGGCACCACTGATCCTGGGAACTATCACCCTATTAGCCTGATGAGCCTAGTCTGCAAGGCCATGGAACATATCATCAATGAATTCATAAACAAAGACATTGGTAACCACCAAACTTTGGACCCCACCCAGTTCAGGTTTGTGAAAGGCAGATCTTGCCTCCTGAACCTGGTTGACTTCTTTAAGGCAGTCACCAAAGCCGTAGACGAGGGTAAGGTGGTTCACACAGCCTATCTTGACCTTGCCAAGGCTTTCGACATCATCTCCCATTCTGGAATTATAGCTAAACTCACTAAACTAGGTATAAATCCCTTTGTCACAAGATGGGTTGCCAACTGGCTCACTGACAGAACCCACACTGTAAAAGGTGCAGACTCTAAATCTGACTTCACACCAGTGACAAGTGGAGTACCACAGGGTTCAGTTCTGGGACCTCTCCTGTTTGGTATCTACTTCTCTGAAGTACAGGCTAACACAGAAGGCCTCTGGCTAATGAAGTTCGCAGATGACTACAAACTAGGAGCTATACTAGAGTCCCCAAAAGATGTCGACTTCCTACAGAAGGGCCTCACTGAGACAGATGCCTGGTGTCAGAGCCATGGCCTCAAACTCAATGCCAAAAAGTGCATTGTTATCCCCATTGGTAAAAACTCTGTACCCATGAACTACCACATAAGCGGCAGTCTTCTTAACACCAAATGTGTGATAAAATACCTTGGGACCCAGGTGGACAGTAGTCTCTCCTTTGATAATCTCATTGCCACAGTAGTCAGGAAATCCTTCTACATGGCACACCTCATCACAAAAGGGTTCTCATCCAGGAAAAAAGAGGTCATTGTTCCCCTCTACTCGACACTCATTAGACCCATTATAGAGTACAACGCCCCTTTTGGAATGTACCTCACAAGACATCTGCAGCAGCTGGAAAGGCCACAAAAGTACCTCACAAAGAGGATTACTGGCCTCAAACAGATGCCCTACACTGATCGTCTCAAAAAACTCCAGCTTTACTCTGTAGCATATTGCCTACTCCGAGGTGATCTCTGCCTAACATATAAAGCTATGTCAAACCCAGAGCTGTTGGACATGCTACACCTAAAGAAATCTCAATCCCTCCGAGCTACATGCTCTAGGGACCTAAACCTTGTCACCACAATAAACAGGACTTGCTGGAGGGATAGATTCCTGTCCCAGAGACTTCCCATACTCTGGAACAAGCTACCCATCTATGTCAAGCAAAGTTCCTCATTAACACTCTTCAAGAAAAATCTTGATGAGTGGATGTGAAATAGGAAATACACCCTGGGGAAACACTTCTGTGCTTCTGCTCGACAGGGGCACAGGAAATTAACTTTCTTGGGTTGGCGTAAGCCAGGGAACTTTGTTGGCTAGGCTTACTTAGGCCCTTGGGCCGATAGCCTTGTACCTACCTATGAACCTATGAAACTTGGTGGAGAATAAAAACAAATCAGTAAACAAGCAACTTAAAGTCATCCAAACTTCTTAATATTCAAAATTATACAGAAATAAACTTCTTATAATGCAATATTCATTATCGTCTTATTAACTGTTGCTATCTCACTTGGTTCCTATTGAGGGAAGAAATACCCAGGGAATTGTTATGGCTAGGCTTGTATAGGCCCTAAGACCGATAGCCTAGTACCAACCTATGAACTCTTCTAACTTCTTTGACCATCATGCCTGTCTTGATTCATACATTCCATCCATATCTTGTCTAGGCTTCCTCATCTCCTCTTAACTTCTTTGTCTCTCTCATATCTGCTTTACCAAATTGTCTGCTGATGTACTACCCAACTGGACATCCACTGTAATGTGTTCTCCTTGACTTTTTCTGGAATTGTCGCCACTTTGGCATCTGTTCTGATGCCCTCATTTATTAATTTGTCCCACAGTGTGCATCCTAGTAGTCATCTCAGACACTTCATTCCCATCACCTCAAGATGCGTGACTTTACTGCCCAGATTCCTGTGCCTGCCATGCAGATGCAATGATCGCATCATTATTTTGTACATCTTACGTTTCACCTTGTTTGACATTCTTTTTATAGATATATATATATATATATATATATATATATATATATATATATATATATATGTAACTCCTACCTCTTACTGTTTGTGCCAGTTTGCTTCATTACCTCTTAGTTTAGCTCTGATGTCTTTAGTCTGATTCCCATTCATGCAGGATATTTTTTTATATGTTCCCCTTTAGGCCCACTCTTTGTTTTACATCTAAGCTCTATATCAACCTACCAGTGTTGTCCATGAAATGCAATTACTAAACCCCACCTTTCAGTTAACTGCAACTCACTGTATACACTCCATATGATACAGCTTAATCAGTAGTTATTGATTTTGAAATATCTTACCTTTTTTAATAACTCCCTAAATGTTTAATACAATTACAGAAAAAGAACATACATGGCGCTGTTTATTTATCTCCGTACTTTAATGAAAAACATATCTGGTCTTGGGGCCTCTGTCATTTGGGATATATTTTTCTGAGGTGCAGGCCAAAACCAGTGGGCTATGGCTGACCAAGTTTGCAGATGACTGCAAGCTGGGAACTGTCATTAACTCCCCTAGTGATATAGACATCCTACAAAAGGGTCTCACCCAAACAAATGACCGGTGCCAGAAACATAACCTCCAGCTAAATATCAACAAATGCATCATCATCACCTTTGGGGAGAGCGATGTCCCCACTAATTATCACAGGAATAACACCCTAAGCACTTAGTCATAAGGGATTTGGTCATCTTGATTGATAACCTTACTTTAGACCACCATGTTGCTTCCATTGTACAGAAAGCTTTCTACATGGTCCACCTCATAAAGTCAGGGTATCTCATCCAGGGACAAGGAGGTCATAACACCCCTGTATTCTTCCCTTGTGAGATCCATTATTGATTAAACACCCCTTTCGGCATGTACCTCGCAAAGCACATGCAGAGCTGGAGAGAGGTTCCTCCCCAGGAGAATCCAGGACCTCAAACATCTACCCTACACAGATAGGCTAAAAGCCCTGTCCCTCTATTCAGTCTCCTACAGACTCCTCAGAGGTGACCGCTGTCTGGCATACAAAGCAATCTCAGACCCCACCTTGATGGGACTGCTGCATATCCGCAAGTCATGCTCAACTCGATTAACCCACACAGCCAACCTCAACCTGGTCTGTGACATCAACAGGATTTGGTGGGACAGATTTGTGTCCCAGAGACTCCCCCATTTGTGGAATAGACTCCTTCTCCATGTAAAGGAGAGCACCTCATTATTCCTTTTTAAGCGCAACCTGGATAACTGAATGGGAAACAGAAAATTCACCCCAGGAATCCACCTGTGTCCCTGCTGGACAGGGGCATTGGGTGTTGACTTGTATAAACATGGGCAAAACTCTTGGCTAGGCTTATAAGGGCCTCAGGGCCAATAGCTTAGTAACTTCCTATGATTCTACGATCTTGTGATCCTTTCCTGTTTAGCCATCTAATTCATCAGTCTCAAACAATCCCATGATTAGCACATTCTTACCTCCCAAGTACCATATGAAATCCAAATGTGAAATCACTCCTACAACTGATTTTAGAGCAGAGCCGGATCATGGTCAAATGGGGCCCTAAGCAGAGTAATGGAAGACCCCCCCCAGCCATTTTACTGTCCCATTTCTTGGCTATTTCTCCCAAGTTACCATAAATACTCTTCACAGCTCTGTGTGCATACTGTTCCGCTTTCCTTCTGCAATGATTACAGATATCTGAATTTAATTTAAAACTTTTATTCCAAAATTTATAGCACAGTCACTGGTAGATATTTGCTAAACAAAGCAATACAATCTGACAATGAAAACAGGTTTAGCATTAAAGCTTCTCTGCCATTGACACCCACATTCAAAGAGAATGCATCTGGCCAGTGATGGAAAAGTTTATTTCTGGGCTATTTTTAAATCATAAGCCCCTTGCATACATTTTTATGATCAGGCAAACATGCAAGAGTTCTTTGATTCATCTTCCTGATTGTATTAATTTATATTCCTTGTATAATACAGCTCTGCTTGTTAAAGTATGTTTTAAATGTATAGCTTTGAACATTTTTCCAGTAAGCAATGAAACAAAATGCATGAACCAATAATGACAAAACTGTCCAGCTCAGAACATTCAATCATAAAAGGCCACTCAAGCGTCTGTCATTACAATCCACCAATATCAATCAATATGCACAATCTCTGCAGAAGTAAAAGTCATCTGAATAATTCCACATTAAAGAGATCTTTAACTAATGAAGAGGCTGTTGCTAGAAAACAAATTTATACTTCAGTGTTTCATCTACAAATTCAGTGCCTGCTGCCCTTCATGAATAAATTGCCTATGCTCCATTAAAAATCGTAAGCTGGTATTATTGCAATAGGGAGTAGATGGCAAATTAATAGCAGGTTCATAGTTACTAGGCATCTCATCCAAAGGAGGACATAATCAGGAATGTAGCACCCCACCCTCCTTAAAATACAACACAGCATCAGCAGTCCATCTACATGCTGTGGGAGTATAACCTACAGATTTCTGCATCAAAAGTAAGTATACTACCTGTTGTGCTACTAACAATGCCTTACAATTCTGTAGCACAACAGTGATACCATTTGCTAAACAAAACAGGTGCACATTGTAAACAGACCTAGCAAGATCTTCCCTTGAAGCTCACAATTGCTTGAAAAGGCACCTGAAACTCAATTCCTTGAAAAATGTAGCTTGGTAGTTGGTATAGAGGATTCAGGCTCTTGTTTCCTGTAATTACGGTACAGGGTTTGAACCTGTGCAAATGTGCATTACACTCACAAACACATACCTTTCAACCTCTTAGGGCACAAAATCTGGACAAAACCTGAAATAATGGGGGGGGGGCTCTCATGAACTTAGAAAGTTGCTAAAATAACAGGATTTGTGAACTTAGAAAGTTATTGGGATAACAGGATTTGTGTAAGTATGCATTTTCCTAAATGATATGAAGTTTGAAACTGAAATGTCTGTCATTATTTAGTAACTTCAGTCCTCAATGATTTTTCAGAAAATCGCAAAATTTTATGAGGAATAAACCAAAAAATACCGGGCAAAAATCTGTACAGCTGAGAGGTATGTTACCTACCAACCTACTTACACATGCACACACACACACACACACACACACACACACACACACACACACACACACACACACACACCTCTACCTACTTACCATAGCTTTCAACCTCTTAGCAGAAGAAATCTGGACAAAGTCTAAAATAGTGTGCGTGGGGGAATCCCAATATAGGGACATATTTTAAATATTGCTGTTATAAACTTTAGACAGTTGTGAGAATAATAGATTTTGTGTTAGCATGCATTTCCTAAACAATATAAAGTCAGAAACTCAAATATATGTCATTATATAGTGACTCGATTCCTCAGTGATGTGCCAGAAAATCACAAATTTTCTGAGGAAAAGACCAAAAATATGAATGAAAAATCTGGACATTCAGTGAAATCTGGACAGTTAAGAGGTATGCTACCTATTTACCTACCTACCTCTTACACACACAAACATTCAAATTCTGTAAACTTTAAGATGAAGATGTAAATAACAAATTGCACAGATGCAGAATGAAAAGATGTAAACAAATTGCACAGACACAACAGGTTTGTGTCAGCAAGCAAGAACACCCCCCTTAAAAAAACTTTTTTTTTTTAATTAAAAAAAAAATTAATCCCCCAGCCAGAAGGCCCCATCCCAGCTAAATGGCCCTAGGTGACTGCCTTGGTTGCCTAGTGCTGGATCTGTCTCTGTTTCAGAGTCTAGGAATCCCTTCTCAGCACTGTATTGGACATATATTGCATCATGCCAAAATAAAACTGAACTGAAGTCCCGTGATACCGCTTCTTACTGCATTTATCACTGGTATCCCACTCCAGTGTGCAGTGTCTTATGGTTTTACCAATTATGGGTTCATAGATAAGTACTAGGCAAGCTGTTTTTGCTGGCCATTTTAAGCCTAGCTAATTTCCATTTTGTGCTTGAATTAATCTATCCCATCTTGGCACTGCTTGACCTCAGCCATCCCACAGTCAGTAAGTATATATTACCCCTAATGAGACTAACTGGGATCACATATTACCCCTAATGAGAATAACTGGGATCAAATATTACCCCTAATGAGAATAACTGGGATCACATATTACCCCTAATGAGAATAGCTAGGATCACATATTACCCCTAATGAGACTAACTGGGATCACATTTTACCCCTAATGAGACTAACTGGGATCACATATTACCCCTAATGAGACTAACTGGGATCACATATTATCCCTAATGAGAATAACTGGGATCACATATTACCCCTAATGAGAATAACTGGGATCACATATTACCCCTAATGAGAATAACTAGGATCACATATTACCCCTAATGAGACTAACTGGGATCACATATTACCCCTAATGAGACTAACTGGGATCACATATTATCCCTAATGAGACTAACTGGGATCACATATTACCCCTAATGAGACTAACTGGGATCACATATTATCCCTAATGAGAATAACTGGGATCACATATTATCCCTAATGAGAATAACTGGGATCACATATTACCCCTAATGAGAATAACTGGGATCACATATTACCCCTAGTGAGAATAACTGGGATCACATATTACCCCTAATGAGAATAACTGGGATCATACCATAGATAATTTGTAGGGACCCTGGCATGAGATAAAGCATTTAGGAGCTGCTGCTGTCCACTAGTAGTACAGGGGCAGTAGACACTAGGACAATGACATATCTACATCTAGAAACCCCTTGGTTAATAACTTGTGCAATACAGAAGGACACATCACATGTTGGTCAAAAAGTAGGTCACTAGCCACATAAGTTCCCAAAATCCCAAACAGCTGGGACAACTCTTAGAGGTGTATTGCAATACAGTAGTTCCCTCGGTAGATGACTTCCCAAAAGATACAGTAATGCATTGTTTGGTGCCAGAATCATAAACTGAAGCTAAATGCCAGTTATTCATTTGGGACAAACCTTCCTGTAAGATGGCTAAGTCAGTTACAGATTCAATGACTGCTGTTAGCTTGCATCCATCTGCAAGCTTGGTCATCCAGAGCCCTTTGGTATTGACTTTTACTTCAGAAAAGTAGATTCCAAGCAGGAGTGGTCCCAGCACAGAACCCTGCAGGACTCCAGTGGTGACTGGTCTCTTTGTATAGGTAATGTCCCCTATTTTGATTAGTTGCATCCTATGTGAGTGAAGCCAGATGGCAATCCAGCATGTGACACATGGGGTTATTCCCACTTTATTTGGCTTTTCTACTATGCCTGAGTGGGGAATTAACCTTCCATTCCAAGAACCTTGGACTGTTAACACTTTTGGACTACCTATTCTCCACTTGGAGAACAGATATTTATAGTCCTGAGCCAACTCTCCATTTTAGGAAACAACATATAAATACCGAATTAAGAAAAAGAACAGTGTGACTCATGTTATCCTACAATTCACTTCATATACACAATTCATTTCTCTTACATCCCTTTACTTCCAGAGCCCCAAATCACTGCAAAGAGCATACCCATCAATTTCATCTCACATTTTCCAAGCAGCAAATAAGCAAAACATAAAGCCATTCATAGGAAAAGCTGACCGCCATAAGTGCACTTTTTAGTGAAAAACAGTATTGCTTCAGTTTGTTTTCCACATTCTTTATCATCTTCAGTATCATAGCCCAAACCCTCTCTATCAGTTCTTCCAATGCACATTTATATCTTTTTTGCATGTTATTCCTGTCACTGTCTCATCTGTACCAAATTTCTCCCTGATTTTGGGCATTTGTCCCCACACACCAATTATTTTTGGCTTTGCCCAAATTTCTTGTACTTAGAAGTTGGGAGGTATGGCCCAGCTTCTTAAAAAAGGAGTTAACAGTTGAGGTGTACACTGCAGCAAGGAAAACTATGCCTACTGTTAATCTAATGAGTTTCAGTGCAGACGGCTGTTGCCAGCATTTAAAAGTGACTTGTTTGGAGCTGTAAATAAGCACCAGCCAATATCTCTATAATTATTATAAAAAACACCTGGTTTGATAATGGTATTGTTGCTTTTTTGACTGCCCCTGTTCAAAAGTATTTTGAATGACATTTAACAGACAACAATATGAAATAATGATAAATAAAACGTGTTGTATAATTGAAACAATGCAGTCATGGGCTGAGTATAATTGCTAAAGAAAAATTCCTGTGATCCATAATATATTCTAAGTCAAACTGCAAGCTAAACTGATAAGCAAAGTAAAAGTTACAGAGTACTGTTGTGTATACATTTTATAGAATTCCTCAAAGTCTATAATATATATTCATTTATTTATTTGTATTTTTTATTTGTTGATCAGGTAAGTGGGCTGGTCCATTGACACTTTTCTGCATGACCTGGACTCAAGTGAACAATTTAAACATAACATAGTACATGTGTCATTTTAAGCAAAGTCTAAGTCAAAATATTTCATGAAACTGTATGGGATTTTTTGAAACAGTTTTATTTGTAGTCCTTGGGATCCTTCAGACATTTCTGTGTACTGGTGTCAAAAGCATTTATTAATAACACATCACTTCACTAAAGGTTAGGAAGTTTAGCTTCTTATAATTTGACCATATTTTATACATGACAAAGGTCTGTAAGAACTTCTGCTTTTACAAATGTAGGCATGTTTGAAGTTGCACCATTTACAGTTTAGACATTTAATTTATTCAAAGACTTGTTGATTGGGAAATTCCAATACAATACAATGTACAATGACATAATATATCCACTAAATTGTCACCTCATGTTCCAATATCTTGGTTTTGTTGCATGTAGGTATATACCTACAGTTTAAGTTATAAGTTACATGTAAACACAGGCTACTGCAGTCTTATTACGCATGCGATATGGACTGGAAGACCTCACTGTCCATCTTAGCCTGGTTTCTGTCTTGTACAGTTTGATTCCTTGACCCGGACTTAATTTAAAGCTTGTACAGAAAATGAACAGATGGCTGGATAATGTGCCTTACTTGTCAGAATGTAGCAGGGATATTTTAAAAGTTCATAAACCAAACTATTTATATTTGTCAAGTGGAATAATAAAAATATAATTTATTTGCTTCTTTTAACAATATGGAAATAACTGTATTTGCTTTATTTATACGATTCTATAAGTGATTTTAAATGTGACCAGACTATTTTAACTTTCAGTACAAACAGAAAGACATATGTATTCTACAAAAGTATTTTTTTCTTAGCTCAAAGTCTGATGATAGTGATAGTGTTACATTTGTATGTTCATGAATTTGATGGTATACTTCATTCGGGGCCTAGACATAAGGTTATTGATCAAAACCATAATGCATTTGGAAGTGTTGAAATTGCACATATTTGGGGTGGGTCCGCACTTTTACTTGAGGGTGTGTGATTTTTGTAATTAAGTAAGGGAGAAATGAAGCTCTGAGGATGAAGTAAAAGGAAAAAGTAAGAAAAGAAGAGAAGTGACAAGAAAAGAAGGTATTTTTCTTTTAGGTCTTAACAAGTTACAGCTCCCTAACCACTGACTTTTATTTCTTTAATCATTATACCACACAACTGTAGAGATTTTCACAGAATGTCCAGGTTTTTATTCTTGGTCTGTTTCTGATAAAATTGAAGTATTCTGGCAAATCATTGATGACTGAAGTCATAAAATAATGGTAGATAATTGAGATTTATACTTCATACCCTTCAGAAAATTCATGTAAATTCAAAACCTGTTATTCTATTAACTTTCTCAGCTTGTAAGTCCAATATTTAAAAATTATCCCTATTTTTGGGTCTTTATCCCCCCAATATGTATGGCTTTGTCCAGATTTCTTTCTGTAAGAGGTTGAGAGGTATGATGGCCATATGAGATGAGACCTATAGATGTTGGAGTAACAGACTCGAACCTTGATTTTGGCTGTGGAAATGTATGTCCTGCTTGCTATAAAGGTACTTTTGGCAGACTTAAATGAAAGTCCTTATACCTGTCCTCAACTATGTGCTTTTAGTCACCCCCTAGAGAAGCAGTAGGCCCTGAAAGTATAGACTGTAAGTTTTTCCTTCAGTTCTATATAGCTGAGCCTGGCCAGAAGCCATTTTATAACTGGGACTCAGAATCACCTCATTGCCATGGTAACAAAGCACTGCAATGCCTGCTTCCACAAACACATTCACTGACACAGTCATTGGGCCCACTTCAAATTCTGAGGAATGCAGATGTAGTCTTAAGAATATTTATGCTAAAAATGCAAAAAAAAAAAAAATACTTTCTGTATGTTAGGTCTGCAGTTGCAGTACATTGGAGTATCCCCCTACTCTAAAATACAGTTATCTCAGTATAATGTACCCTTGGGGTATTATCTTATTGTGTTGTCACTCATTCTGAAACTCATTCCTCAAACTTCTTTCACCTGAGTTCTCTTTTATTCATTTTTTACTTTCTCTAATTTTCTTCTACTCATCATATCACCAGTTCATTCTCTGATTCTTTACATCCCTTCATACATCTCAACCTCTTAATGCAATAAATCTGGACAAAGTATAAATTAGTTGGGCGACACCGGCCCAAAAATTGGGACAGATTTTAAATATTAGCTTTAGACACAGAAAGCTGCTAGAATAGCAGGATTTGTGTTAGTGTGCATTTTCTGAAGGATGTGAAGTCTGAAACTCAAATGTATGTACTCAAATAAGGACTTTAATCCTTGGTGACTTTCCAGAAAACCACACATTTTATGAAGAACAGACCAAAATATGAGGCAAAAATCTGGACAACTGAGAGGTAATCATCCCTCTAATCTCCCATATGCCTTCCTCTAGCATCTTCTGCTTTACCTCTTGCCCAGACTCCACCATTTTCAGCATTCTCCTCTAAACTTTCTTGCATATTTATCCTTTGTTCTTTCTTCCTACGCACCTCTCCTTTCTCTTACCTCCAGTATCACCCTTTCATACTGCCCTCTAATACCCATGCCCATGTTCTGCTTCAGCCTTTTATTAACTCTTTCTTGCACTGATCACTTCCTACTGCTGATTGCAGCCCTATTGCCCCCACCGTAAGATGGACTTGACTTATTTTACTTTACCACATACTGTGTGGGCACTGCATATCTTACAGTTGTCTGGCCATCTGTTATTCATGTTATTGTTTCTATTAGTAATATATATACTCTTGTACTTATTTTGTCAAACTTAGTTCCGTTTCTTTGCATAATCTGGCCTGTATTGTCTCACACTATATACATGGAGCTTTTATTCCTGGGTCTGTAATGAAAATGGGGTTTGCCCAGTTGGTTGTTGTTGTGTTTTTTGGCTTATCACGGTTAGGGGTCGCCACAGCGGAACTCCGGTCCGCTAATGTTTGGTAGTGGATTTTTACGTGCCCAGTTACCAGCTCTGAAGCACAACCTTCAACGAAGGCATGCCCATTCACACATGCCTCCACATAGAAGAAGCTCTAGCTGAGAATCGAACGCGACAACGTCTTGCTGTGAGGCGACAACCCTACCGCAGCACCACTACCGCGAGGTTTGCCCAGTTGGTCATCCTAGCAAAAGAAATGTATTTAGTTATTGGCATTTAATTACCATGGATGTCCGACTAAGTAGCGGACAATTTTTAGAAAAAGCCATTGGAAAAAAGCTGAGTATTAGAAAATATGTTAAGAGCAATAATTTTACAATCTTCAAAAATAATTTAAAAGCATCTACAGTTTAAATAATTATGCAAAATTAGGCATGATATGAAAACATTGGTTAAGAATAAATACACATTATGTGAAAATGGTTTAATATAGAGAAGTTAAAGGTAAGTTAGTATAATACAAATAGGAACTGCAATATAAAGTGAGAAAAAAGCAGGCTTATGGTATATTTAGAATGAAATCTAAGGGAGAGAAATAATAGAAGTAAGGAAGTGAGTGAGGAAGGGAGAAAATGGAGGGGTTACTATCAAAAGCTTGAAATGCACTTTACCGAATGTCAGTTCATGGAAAGTACAGTTGCAAAGAAGCACAATGCCGAACTATAATACTACAAACTCATAATAATGAAAGTAAAGCGTGATTTGTTGTTATGAGTTTGGCATCGTGAATTGAGATCACGGTATGGTGAGGATTAGGCAATTTATCCTTTTCCTCACTGTAGTGCTACCTCGGAGTTGGTGTATGTAATTTGCAGGAGGTGTGGTGGCCAGCCCCCACATGGGGTGCAGTGGGATTGTGCCCCCACAAAACGGTAAAAACTTGTGCTGTAGAAGTGAAATTCTCATGGCACATTAAACTGCATATCCTGGGTATCTGACATTACCTTCTGGAATGTTGAATATCACGGACTGCGGACATCAGAGAAAGGATATTCAGCATGGTGATGTCAATACATTTTTGTTTTCAACATTATATTTCATTGTGTTGAACAAATGCTGAAGTGCATTTCAAGCTTTTGAAAGTAAACCAGTAAGGAAATATAAGATATAAATAGGTATCTGTTCACATTTAGGGATATAGTATATCCTAGTGATAAAAAGAACAGAGCCAGCTTTTGGCTAGGAAATCTTTCAGAATGGTTTTGAAGGATAGGAGGGGGGGTATTATCCTGATGGATACATTTAAGGAGTTTCAGGCCCTAGCAACATGGTACCAGTATAGACAATGCCCAGTAGATTTGCTAGGAGTTTATGGACAATAGATTATAATGACAGAGTGGGAACATAGTCATGTAGAATGTTGTTTAGCACAGAGTAAGCTGATGTATGCTAGATAATTTTATAGGTGTTAAGAAGCTGTGTATATGTTAGTTGATAAGGTAGTTCTAACCATTTTAGGCTTTTTAGTGCTATACAGTGATGAGTTTTGAAAGGGGTATTTGCTGAAAATTTAGTATCTCTGTTATAGTATTGTTCTCAAGTATTGATTTTTGTGATGCCCAGAGGTCAGTAAGGGTCGGAGTGCCATAAAGAAGTGTGGGGAGGAGAAAAGTAGTGGCAAGTGTAGTTTTAGTTGCTTTGGTGAAAAGGTTTTTGGCTCTGTAAAGCATCCACAGTTTTTGATGAGTTTTTCTTATGCATAAAATACAAGGGAAATAAAATAAAATACTTCTACCATGGTAAATTAAAATGTAATATATTCATTAACTGGCTACATGAAATGGTCCATCCAACCTTTTTATATAAATCCTAGGCTGCAAGGTCAAGGGCAGATAGGTAGTGGGAGGTTGCCATAATGGTGAAGGTGTTTATCTTACAGACACAATGTGCAGGTTTGACTCTCACATGGGGTACTTGGCTAGGCTTAAAATGACTCAAAGGGCAGTTAGCCTAACACTAATCTATGAACCTATGTATAAGATAACTAAACTCGCTAACTGACTGGTAGACAGACAAATTAATATTTTATGTGTGTGTGTATATATTTTATTTATTTATTTTTTATTGACTTCATTATTGCGGTGGTGGTGCTGTGGTAGCGTTGTCACCTCACAGTAAGATGTTGTCCTGTTCGATTCTCAGCTAGAGCGTCTTCTGCGTGGAGACATGCGTGAATGGGTGTATCTTCGTTGAAGGCTGTGCATCAGGGCTGGCAACTCGGCACGTATAAATCAACTGCCAATCATTAGTGACCGGAGTTCCGCTGTAGCGACCCCTAACTGGGAAAAGCCGAAAGAGACAACATTGACTTCATTAGTCCCCACTAGACTACTGGCCTCATTTCAGGAGAGACCTGAGGTGGTATTCATAGAGTGATTAGGGAAAATTTGGCCATGGCACTGGGGAAATTCTACTCATTTTGATAAGTGCCATGGGGTCTTTAACATCTTCCTGAGCTACCACCATCTCAGGCACATAAGGCATTCATGTAAAGTGCAATTCAAAGGAGAGCACACTTGGGAATGCAGCACCCTTCCCTCCCCATTTGCTGCACTGCAGTGTCAGTATTGCAAAAATTATGCAACTCCCTGGTGTGGGATGTGAGTGTGCTACCTGTTGAGCTACTGCATAGATTATTAATATAATTTTATCTTGCCCCCCCCCCCCCTATTATTTGGCAGCCATCCACCATCTTGTGACCCACTGTTTCCTTCATTCCTTATGCAGGATATGAACCATCTGACATGTTTATTCACCCACAGTTAAAAGCCTGCTATGGAAAGATATCATTCACATAGCTGTTGGCAGATTTTTTTGAGTATCCCTAACTCCCAGTGCATTATGCAACACCTATAAATACTGTGTAGGCTTGTCCCCATCTTAGCTGACACTGTGGCTTATCTCCCCTGGCATGTTCTGATAACTGCTGGTGACTTTTCTATGTACCAAACTAAGCCCTCCACCATCCCACCAGTAACTGTTCGAACAGGCAGTGGGACTAAGTGCTGTCTCAAACAAACTGATCTTCAGTTGTTTAGCTACTAATTGTATTTGGGTTATCAGGATGATAGTCGGGCCTTTAACTGTACACAATAGAGATTCAGGTGACAGATGATTAGATTGGTCACTTTGTTTAGCCAAACAATGAAAAACCTTCACAAATACAGGAAGAAAATGAGAAATCCGCAGTCACTGGAGGCCAGGACAGAATCCTGGACCAGGCAGGGATTTAACCACTAATCCACCATGTCACTTAGATATATTAGTTGCATTTATCTGCTTGATTATTTGTTCATTTGTTTACATGTTTAATATGTTTAAGAATGTATTTATTTATTTATGAATCTGTTCATGTATTTATGCATTTGCTGACTGAGTAAACAGTCTAATCCATCCGGAACCCTTTCAGAAATAAACCAAGACAGTAGTTCAACAAATCAGTGTGAAACAATTTATGCAAGTTGCATAAGGTATATATACTGATTTAGAGAACACTCAAGGCTAAGCTATCAGTAGTAATATATTCTGATATTTAATAACAGCTGTATGGATTAGCAACATTTGCCCTGGCCTTTTCTGGGAGAATCAAGGTGTTATGTACTTATATACTCTTTTCTAGGCATCAGCTGTTTCAAATAGTACTTGTTGTCATTTATATTATCACCAGCAAGTGGCAGTATAACATCAAAACACTTCAAGTGCTGCAGGATGTTAAGCTACTGCCCTCTGCTGGCCACTTAGTATATTGCTTGAATCCAGACTACTACAATGATCCTTTCATAGTCTGCAAAAAGATAATTTTAGCCTTACAGCTACTTTATCCAGAATTTGTTTTCTGCCAAAGGAGTCAACAAGTGCTACACGAACTCTTTTGTTGTGACCATAAAAAAAATATCGTATTATTCCACAATTCCACAAGTTCAAAAAAGTTTAAAGACTGTTTTGTTAAAAATGTAATTATTATTAGTATTATTGATTATCTACATTTTTTAATTGCTACAGACAGCAGTCTTTCAGCAAAGGTGCAGACAACTTTAGATTTCCTCATTTTTTTTTCACGGATAGCATTGACTTCTTAAGAGGTATGATTATTTTACAATGAAATCTATGAGTTATGATGTCTGGAATGACTGGTACTGAAAGATCATAGGTGCTTACTAATCTAATGGCCACTAAGGGCTTTTTAAGCTTAGCCATGCACCCAAAATATCTGACAAGTTATAAGTAGGGGCTTGGGAGGTGAAACATTTACAATCTGGGGCCTGGGAGATGAACCATTTACTGCCAGTGCCAATTAGAGACATAGGTGCCAAACCAGGGATGAACTTCCTATTCCCCATTCTAATGTCCAAGTTACACTTGAATTGTACATGAAATATTTTCATTGCAAAGGAACACTGCCTTGAGGCTTTTGCAATATTGAAAAATTAACCAGATGTATCAATATTGAAAAATTAACCAGATATGATTATTTAGTCTAGTGTGTTGATATGCTATGTAATTTGTTTTCTAGATGACTGTTTTTACAATAAATGCTGCATGTTTCCTAGTGTCCCCTGCGAAAGTAGTCCATAAATATTTAAGTAAAGGGAAATAACAGCTAGTTGTTAAAGAAACAAGAATATCCGCTGTGTAAAAACATAAACACAATATGTCAGCAGGTTGGATATATATATTAACTGCCTTGTTATTTGCTTACAGAGATGTCTTCCTGTGAAATCTTTTTCATCACCATATCCTTCTCTTTCATGAGCATATCACATCATCTACAAGCTATCATTTTCTTTGGTATTGTTCTGGTTTCTGCTGTATTTGTTTCTGTAACTACATATGTCCTAAAAATTCTTCCTGAATTTCCACTCATACTGAAGGCATGTGCCTATACATCTCAATTGTCTATATTTTCACAGACTGTCCAGGTTTTTCCTCATATATTTGTTCTGGTCTGCATAGAAATTGTGTTTTTTCTGGCGAATTATTGAGGTGTGAAGTCCGTAAATAATGACAGACCTTTGACTTTTGAACTTTACCCAACTATCCATCCATCCACAGCCCTTTTCCCCATTTTTGCTCGGGGTCATGGCGTCTCCTACTGAAAATGCATTGTAATATAAAACCAGCTATTCCAGCAATGTTTTAAGTCAATGAGCAACATTTAAAATCTGTCCCTGATTTTGGGACTTTGTCAACCCCCTACTCCCCATTATTTTGGCTTCACTCAGATTTCTTGCTCTTAGATTTTCAGAGATTTATTTAGCTCTTTAACTGGAAATTCTTTTTTGCTTGACTTTTGCTTATTTGGATTCAGGTCACTATGAAGTCAATCATGCCAGAAAAGTAATATTGTTTTTTACCATGAATTAATTCAAAAATAACTATTGCAGGGGAAAATCCCCTTTCCAGCATCCATCACACCTCTGCAGCTCTAAATATCATAGCTCTAAGGCCACTTAATTTACCCTAGATTTTGATTCATACCAATACTAACTTTAACAGAGTGCTCCATGTTAGCAGACTCAGTTTTGTCTGAAAATATCATGGTTTGCATCAGAAATATTATTGATTTAGCTATGCTTTTCCACTTATATGAAGCATATATGAATTACTTAAAGGTGATGGTCATCTTCCATGTCCCTCTTGATTTAAAAATACATATAATGTGAGTCCAGTACACTTTATTCAATGTTTATTTATTTGTAATTTGAAATATTAGGATGTTTTTCTGAATATGTGTTGTCAAATGTCCATGTTGCCAAAAGGTAAGTGAATTTGTATCAGGGTTGGAGTGTGGGTGTGAGTGTTAACAGGTTAGTGTTAGGTAAGAGGATAGAGTTTGTGTGTGTGTGTGTGTGTGTGTGTGTGTGTGTGTGTGTGTGTGTGTGTGTGTGTGTGTGTGTGTGTGTGTATCTGAGTGTTGGGGTTAGGTAACGGCATAGAGTTAATGTGTGTTTGTGGGTTAGGATTAGGTAAGGGCATAGAATTTGTGTGTGTGTCAGTGTGAAAGTGTATTTTTCTGTTAGGGTTAGGTAAGGGGATAGTTTTAGGGGTTTTTTTTTATGTGTGTTTGTAGATTTATTCAGTGGTAGCTTTTATCTTTAAGGCAAGGGAGGCCACATGAAGCAACTAAGGGGATGGCCTTACTGGAATAGGGCAGGCTATATTACAAAATGTCACTGCGGTGGTGGTGCTGCGGTAGCGTTGTTGCCTCATAGCAAGACATTGTCCCGTTCGATTCTCAGCTAGAGCATCTTCTGTGTGGAGGCATATGTGAATGGGGCGTGCCTTCGTTGAAGGTTGTGCGTCAGGGCTGGTAACCCGGTATGGAAAAATCCACTACCAATTATTAGTGGACCGGAGTTCCGCTGTGGCGACCCCTAACCAGGAAAAGCCGAAAGACACAATATTACAAAATGTCAGTGACCATTACCTGTTATCAAACAACAGATGGGTCAGGGACATACATCTACAGGCTGCCTCATTACCCTCTTATTAAAACTACCTAATGAACTATATACATCTCAGATATCTGAATGCAATCAAAAAGGCCACCCAAATGGAGCCCTAGATGAAGGCCTTTATGGGCTCCACACTGTCTATTGGTCCTCCCTTTCCCTTGCGCAGTGCCCCCCCTAGTGCTTATCAGCTATCATCCCCCCAGTCTGGAACCATAGCATCCAGATAGTATCTTGTTTTTTGTTTGTCTTCCATCCAGTGAACATACTCTATCTGGCCAATACTCCATTGAAATAAGTATGGAAGTTGTAATTGAATTAAGCACAGGGGTCTGGGTGCTGCTAGTCCTCTCCCCCAGAAGTCAATGGGTTCTCAATGCTTTGAGGTGCACCTTAAGAGCTTATTTATAACATCTTCATAAAGAAACTCAGTCTTATGTTCTTTCAAGAAAAAAAGTTGCATAAAGCTTAATGTTCAAAGCTAATAACATAGTAGATCCTAATAAACTCAGATGACAAATGCTTGCAAGGATGTGTAAATCATGTCCCTACCCATCCAGGATAAAAAAGATAGTTATCTTCTGTGTACCTTGCTTGTGTTAGACTGGGATGAAAGTAAAATCAGAAATGACCCCGTGAATATATTATAAAAGTGAGAGTCTGGGTCAGGAAACTAGAGTTCCTGGATAAAACCTGCACACAAACTGTGAATACCTGCAAACCTCACACAGATAGAATTATATCAAAAAACTCGACCAGAGAACCTAGTGTTGTGAGACAGCAATGTCATTCGCTGTATCACTGTGTCACTGATCAGCTACTATTAACACACATTATCCCAGAGTAACACAACCCAAACATCCCACATTTAATGACTGTGTACAGCTTAGATATCAGACTGTGATAAAATAAAACTAATAGCTGTCCAATAGGATTAGGGTATGCATGGATATACATGACCATCATTATATCACTTCTGTAACTGAGTATAACCTCAAATGTTTGATTGTGATCATACTAATGAATAAAGGTGTAAATAATTGCAACAGGGTAAGATTTCTTTGCAGCTCACTTTTGCCACAATACCCCACTGCTCCCCCTCCCCCAACTTACTTCTTAACTTCTTAGCTCAAAAATCAAGGAGACAGGTAAAAAATAATGGGGCTAAATTGCCAAAATCAGAAGAAGATATTGAGTTTAACTCAGAAAGTTTGAACAGCAGGCTTTGCATTAACATGCTTTCTGAAGGCTATTCATTGTGAAACGTGCATGTCTGTCATTATTTACTGACTGCAATCCACACTGATATGCCAGAAAAATAGAAATATTAAAAGAAGCAGAACATGTGAGGTAAAATTAGACATCCTGCAAATTCAGGGAAAGTTGAGAGCATCTATGCTGTCCCCACCACATACATATACTTACACACACACACACACACACACACACACACACACACACACACATGACCATCAGTTGTAGCCACCTGTACGACTTACTGTACACCACAGGACTTTGATTGCCATTAAATGAATGAGTGAATACATATACAATAAACTGTGGGACAGGAATGTATCTTAGCTCACTGCTGTCAGAATACTGTGCACAACTCACTACACCCCCCCCCCATACATCTCAACATCCTAGATGAAGAATCAAGCAGAAAGCTAAAAAAAGGAATACAGGACAAAGGACCAAAATCATGGATTGATATATTGCTGTTATTTTACATAGAAAGTTTTTGGAATAATACGCTTTGCATCAGCATGCTTTGCTTTGAAAGCTATTAAAACTGAAATGCAAATGTACACCATTATTTAGTGAATGCAGATGCCATTCATTTGCTAGAAAACACACACATACTTCATGAGGAAAAGACCAAAATAACTGGCAAAAATAAGAGACATTCTCTGTTAAAACAAGGCTAATTGATGTCATCTATGGTCTGAAATATGTCATTATATATAATGCATGAACACACACACACACACACACACAATATGAATCCTTACCTTCCTAAATAAGTATCATGTATAGTGCACAGTGCTAGTAAAAAAATACATAAATAGATAACTTAAAAAATTGTTCCACACTCTGATTAAAAAAAAAAAGAATGACTTCCTTTTCCTTCTTTCGCTTTTATGCAGGCTGCCTGAGGTGATCGGTGAATAGGAATTGTTCCTCACTTCTTCATACAGCAGCCCAGTGAGATGCTGTTGAAATGTAATTTCTGACATGTGCTAAATGCAGGCAGAAATGCTGTGATACCAGGCTGTTCTAATGAATAGCCGAGTTAATGAAGAAAGCTGAGTTATTTTTTAAGTACATTCATACTTTCCTGAAACTCCACACATCCGCATTAGTATAAGCGGAGTTCCGTAGTCTGAGTATTCATCAGTCTAAGGTTTTCCTTTTCACCCCAGCAGCCAGTACCATGAGCCACCCCTGATATAAGTAGCAGATGTTAAAGTTGGTTTCTTCAGTGGTAGTGTTACAGAAAGGGTTTTTCTAAGGTAAGGTTAGAGGTAGGGTCAGGCGTTAGGGTTAGGATTAGGGTATGCATGCATTCCTAAGGTGGGGCAGGGGATGAAGGCTTTAAAAAGTGTCAGCAGCAGTTATTAGTACCATTTGGCCTTTTATTTTAGAAGAGTTGTAAGGAAAAGTTGCCCCAAAGGTGTGAAAAGCTGCTCATGAAAACAAATATGATGAAGCAGATGTAAAAAAAACTATCACCCAGTATCTGTATTACCTATTATTGACAAACGTAGAGAAAGTTGTTTTGGACAGGCTATTGAATGAACTCAGAATAAATAAAATTTGCTTACTATTTATCAAAATTCTTAAATAAATTGCTCAGTATTATTTGTAACTTAAATTTCCATCATAATGTAGTTACTGCTGGTAGTGTAAAAGCTGGAAGTCAGCACTGAATACACAGACTCGCCTAACACATTTCCATACTGTTGATGAGCGCGCTAATTACAAAAGGCTTTTCTTCCATAAACTAGGTACAAGTACAGGTGTCAAACAGAACCTGTATGGTATCTGCATGCAGCACAGTAATCCAGATTGGAACAAATAATCCGCTTCACTTCCTGAAGAAAAATGTTGCCCAAGGTTCCAGTTTGGGCTTCTGTCTAGTATATTATTAATGGATACTGAGTTTTGGACTCATTTTTCGTTAATATAGATTTCACGGGCACTGAGTTTCACAACTTAGTCTTTTTTCTGTTTATACAAATGGATAAAAGCTGGTAAAATTGTAACTTGTTTTTTGTGATGTTTCATATTTACAGTTTTCCTTAAATAGACTACATGATTGGGTTGCTACTAATTAAATGTTAAAAAATTGATAAAACCAGAAGTAAGAAATTTGGAAAACTCAGCAGTAAAATGTTATATTACACAGGAAATTATCAGCTGGAGCAAGTCTGTTTTTTATGACATGGATATTCTTGTGGATGATAAATTAAAAAATTCTGACCATAAGAATAGCATTTATATTACAGCACTTACGACAATGATCTGAATGAGAATGTATATAAGAAGAAATCAGAAGATATATAGAAACTAGAAACAAAAAAAAGATGGTAGATTTATTCTTTAGACTCCATATACCAAGTCACATATTAAGAGAGATGAAAAAATATACAAGCACTTCTCTAACTGTATTACAGGACTGAGCCTTTTAAGATGGTTGTTAACGCTACTTGAATCAGGATTTTTCTGTTGTAGATTAAAAGGAGACATGTAATTGGTATGCACAGCCTCCAATAATAAATATCTATTTGAGTGCTTAGGTTCCAAGGCCTCATACTTAAATAAGTAAAGATTCAACAGAATCCTGAACATGATTATCACATCAACTCACTGTTTTCCCAGAATGTGATATCTGTGATATCAGTTACCTACTGATTTAAGAAATTAAAAAAAAATCATTGATGAATTCAAACCTGATTTAGAATTTTTTTTTTGCACGTAGCTATTTTTCTTTATACTGTAGAGGACATTACAGACTTCAGTCCGTAGGTCTTATCTCTCTCTCTCTCTCTCTGTCTATCTATATCTATATATCTGTATATATATATATATATATATATATATATATATATATATATGCATGTATGTATGTATATGGGGGTCTGCTTGAGACGACTGAAAACACAAAAGACTGAATCTTCTAAATACTAAATGATGGAATTTGCCCCTTCTCCACTGTTGTGAGATCGTGGAGTTGATATATATAATTAGGGGGTGTGCACATGAAGGGTGCGGGGGGGGGGCTTCCCCCTGCATTAAAAATATGTTCAGTATTTTGACTTTTCAATCTTTTGGGATTCAGTCTTTTGGGTTGTCAGTCTTCTGAAGTAAATCCATATGGATCTCTCTCTCTCTCTCTCTATTTATATATATATATATATATATATATATATATACATGGATCTACTTTCAGTTAACAAAAGTACGATCCGCTGAATGCTAAAAAGATGAGCTGACTATACTGAAAGCTGCCTTTCACAGAAACCTAAATTGCAGAATCCCAGATTAATGAAATGTACTTTAACACCGTAAATAGGAGATTCTACTTTAAATAGAATAAGAAAGTAGTTCCAGCTGTAGCAACATACCGGTATCTACTATGGCAGGTGTGTGCAGACTTGTTCCCGGAGTCCTGGGTGAAATATATTTTATAGGTAATTAATAATGAGAAGGAGGTGAAACCTCAGTTGTGCCAGGTTATGTGTATATTTAGAAAGTTTTTGGAAATCGCGGTACAGTGGGGCTAAGAGAATTTTCCCATTTCTCCACTGTGGTGTGATCTTGGAGTTGGTGTATATCAGTAGCGGGGGTGTGGGGGCACAGAGGGGCTTGCCCCCTGCATAATACATTGTAGTGTATTTGTTGTGTTTTTTATTGTTTTGTACAATGTAGTTTGTGGAACTTGGTTTTGGTGATGTAGATTTCAGTGTTGTTTGTTTCCGTGCAAGTGAGCTTTCGGTTTAATGAGCTCATGGTTGTGCTGTTTGGTGAATTGTACTTTTGTTAAATGAAAGTAGATCCATGTAAAAGCTACTGTAAACTACCCAAGTACATAACATTTAACTTTGCTGTTTTGGTCTGGATTATGACTGTACTAGTTCTGGTAAACATCATTTACATTTAACTGGCTAACAAATTGTTAGATAACAAACAAACATAAATAAATAAGTATTATATGCATTGTTCACTACTCAGGCAGCTCCACTGTATGCAAGCTGCAGTAGAAGATGAAACTGGGACTCTAAATATGGTTGAGATGAGACAAACCTGTTCTGGTGCATGTTCTAGTGTCTAATGTTTTTTAACTGGGTCACCAATCAGATGTTTTGGATTTTCTAAATGTTTTCATAGTTTCATAGTTTCATAGTATAGTACTAGGCTATCTGCCTTGGGGCATTTGTAAGCCTAGCCATAGTGATGTGGCTTTTGCCACCCCATGAAATGGTACAAAAATGTACAGAATAAATCTAGAATACTGTGCCTCTGTCTAGTAGTGACACAATGAAGGTCCCCTTATATAATAGAATTAGTTTACTGTGCCCCTGTCTAGCAGTGACACAGATGTGACCCCTGGGGTAAACTTTTGATCTCCCATCCACTCATCAAGATTTCTCTTGAAGAGAGTCAGTGAGGGGCTCTGCCTAATACGAACTGGGATCCTGTTCCAAAGCATGGGAAGCCTCTGGGTTATAAATCTATCCCTCCAGGATAGGTCGAGGTTTAAGTCTTTAGCTCTCGTGAATGGGACTCCTGTTAGCCTCTAATGTCCTCATGTGTGTCACCATTGTAGATAACCCAAAGGTCACCCCTCCTCTCTTTAGGAACAGATATTTAATCCTGTAAAAAAAAAAAAAATGATTTAACTTGTCACTGACCCTTCATGGATGTCAACCTGGACCCTCACTGCCTTATCCTCAAGCTGTCTTTTTTAATCCTTACTCTAGTTTAAACTGTACAATATAAGTGTTTTAGGGATAATTGTTAATGATTCTTCCAAAAATGAATAATCTGATCAAACATATATAGGTATGAATGAAAACAAACATCCTTCATAAGTTACAAAAACTCAGAGCTGCAGCCAATGAGGTGAAAACCATAGAAAGAGTAAAAAAGGTGCAGAAATGGAACGACGTAGAAATATATAAACACAGGAAAGGACACACGACAACAAAAAATTATGAATGTAATGCAATAGATGATCAAAAAATGCAAAACTTAGGTAGCTAGTTGCTTGTGAAATAACAACGGTTCTTCATAATATGAATATGTGTTGATCTAATCTGCAGCTTCGATGGACTTAGCTTTGCATTTTTTTGAATTTCATATTGATTCCAACGTTATATGGAAACATGGAAGTGTACATTTATCTTAAAGTGCTCTTATTCTCATAATCTATAAACACCATGTCTGCATGGATGGTTACTTTAAGCTATACTACCACAGTTTCCAGAGAAGTTCAGAATCCAAGTATGTCTGAGTTCTCCGGATGTTTCAATTAATTACAAGTCGAATTCCTTATGGTCTGTTTGAGAAGTACTCCCTTTTGGCTACAAGGTGGCAGAATAATATCCATATTATTAATCTAATCTTACGACACTATTCTTAGCTTTCCTCATCTCAAAACACAAAACCATTTCATAGTACAGCTGATGTCCCTCGTGATGGAGAACTCTTCTACAGCAAAGAGTGCTTTTCTCAGATTTTCTCAGACATAACAGATTGCCATGCCATGCCATATTTTAAATTTTGCTTAATTTCAGAGGAATTATTGTGTAAAAAATAAATCTTTGCATAATTAGTAAGCTTCTGCTTATATAGGGATGTTATCATGTGATATTATTGTTATTATGCAGTTTTACATAGTTTAACTGATAGTGGGTGAACAATGCAGTCTAATTCTGTTCAGTAACAGCACACCGATCTACTGCATTTGTATACTGACACCCGCCCTTGCTCCCTTGCAGAATATACATTTTGATGCTTTCACTTATATGAAAGTGGCTTGAAAGAGAACTTCTGTAGTTTTAGATTTATGTTTAGCATTTTCCATAGTAGCCCTTTCCCTGATGAGATACTGTGCTTTGCTACAATGATTTGGACCTTAATCTCTACAGATGCTATACTGCCTCCTGAGGTTGCGTAGGTGGCTGTCAAGCATCAAAGTGTGACAGTCTTCCTCGTTCTAGTTTCATAGTTGTCATAGGAGTTTCAAGGCCTTTTACTGCAAAGACCATATATGCTTTCTAATATCTATTCTCATGCTTTACTGCCTTTCTCACGGAGGGATAGGCAAGTTAGTTCTAGGTTAAACTTGAGAACACCCGTCCAGTCATCTAGGTTTAGTCTGAGGGGAAGACATTGAATAGAAATGGTAGATCTATAGAGGAAGTTAATTCCAGAGAGGGAGAGGCAGTAGGTGATGAATCTACCTCTCTGCCAGATTCAGTAAGCATGACCTTCCTTTGACAAAACCAAACTGTGATGGACCCAGTGTCTGAAGGCCTCCTATGTCCTTGTTGAGAATTTCCTTGATAATTCTTTCCATGGCTTTGGTAATAATACTAGTCAAACTAACGGGTCTTTAGTTACCAGAATCTGTTCAAAGTCCTCCCTTATGAAAGGGAATGATTGCCACAGTCCTCCATTTACATGGCACAACGCCTGTTTTAGGACAGTAGTTAAACACTTACTCCAGGTGTCCTGAAAAGTCATATTTTAGACTGTTTGGGAGGCATCTTGGGATGTTATCATGACCCATTGAGGCCATGGTCTTGTTTTCAGTGAGTGTAGCCAGTACATGCGCCCTAGTTATAGCTGGAGGACTTATGTTTGAGAGTACTTTTGGGAGATGTTTGGGGTGTGTGTGTGTGTGTGTGGGGGGGTAAAGTTGGAACTGAATTCACCTACTTACAGATTTATTATATTGACAAGCTCGGTTAATGTGGCAACATTAACCACCAGTTCAGCACATTGCTGTGTGTTGCTGTTGAGGTATCTGACATAGCTGAAGAAGGTCTTATGATTATCTTTCACCAAGGAGGCATCTTACCTCAAAGCTGGCTTTTCTTGACATAATTAGCCCTCTCAGTTGCCTATTTATTTTGATGAGGGAGTTTCTATCTTTATGGGAATTACCCTTCCTGATTTTTGCCATAATTATTCCCCATTGGTTATATATCCTGTTTAATCTGGGATGCCACCAGGGCAACTTGTTTGGGGCTAGTCCTGGGTTTAATTCTTGTAGTACAGAAGCCTCTATGCAGCCACTGACATGGTTGTACAGAGTTTTTGAGAGGAGCAGTGAATTTTGACAAACCATCACTTAATAACTAGTACTTTGTCTTGGAATAGTTCCTAACTGCTACTGGTTTTAATGAGGTTACAGAGTTGATTTTAATTTCAGTGGAGACAAGGGTATGTATTTTCAAAGTCTCGGAATCTCTGTGCCTGTAATTTGAGGCTGTGCAGGATTCCCACTCTATAGAGGGATAACTAAAGTCTCCTATAAGTAGGATGTTAGGCTGGATGGTAAGTGTCTTCAGTATGTCCATGTATGCATTGTGAGCTTCTTGGGACATGGATGGAGAACCATTGCTGGCTAGGATATCGTATAGGATTCTTTCTCTGGGGATCTGCACTTGGAGGAACTCCACCATGTCATCCTGCTCGACCACCCTGGAAGTATGCTTGTTAAGGATTCTTTCTCTGGGGATCTGCACTTGGAGGAAGTCCACCATGTCATCCTGCCCGACCACCCTGGAAGTATGCTTCTTATTGATGCATATTGAGACACATCCACCTTTAGTCATTGTCCGTGCAGTTACTGTTCTAAAAGTATGGAAGACACTGAAACCTTGCACTGCTAGGGTACACTCTCCTACTTTAAACCGTGTCTTTCTAACTGGACAGATGCCTATATTCTCAAGTGTGAGGAGGGCATGGAGGTTGGACAGAGTGTTTTTTCTAGGGGGTGGGGGAGGGGGACTCCTGGCACTGAGCCATAGCACCTAGAGGTTCAGTTGTGTTGATTTAACAGTGTCAGTAGGTTTGTCAATTTTTGCATTGCCTAAAAAAGCACTATAGATATGGATACAGATTTAGCCAGTATTCTAAGTGTATATCTAATTAAACATTTCTGCCACTTGATGTTACTTTTGAAGTTTGCCCAATAAAAAAAATCAAAGGCCAAGTAGTTGCCGAATTCAAAATCCTTCAACTGTATTATTTATTACTTTAAGAAGATCTTGGTGACTGGAGACAAAGTCTAATATAAATTTACTTTACTTGGACGTCATTCACAATGTAAAAAGATACATTTGATGGGTAGAGTTCTCCATCTTAGGATCCCAACATTTTTAATGTTATCAAGTCTTGGAGTTTCTTGCTTTAAGTTGTGGGAAAATGAGTATGAAGACAGACACTTCATGAATCATGTGATGATGTACAGATATAACTCTCAACTTCTTTACTCAATAATTCTTAGCAAAGCTAATATTAATTGGGAGACAAAGGCCCCAAATCATTGACATTTTCATAAAAATTATTGTAATTCACTTTAAAAAGTTAATAGCCAACAATGTTTTTTTTTTCATCAGCATGCATTTCCCATGCAGTAACATGTAGGAAACTCTAACGTCTGGCATTACTGAAAGACTGTAATAATGAACTACTTTATAGTTGAGATGAGTACACAGTGGTGACAGTTATACCATGTCACTTTAATGCAGTGAAATATGTGCAAGCCAATAAAAAATGTCTGTTTCCGTTTAATCTTGCATTCGTGATTGAGGTAACTATGGAAGCTGATGACAGATTAGATTAATCATCAAAAATAAACTATAGAAAGGAGAGAGGATAGTGGGTGAAGATGTGTACAAATTCTGTGTTGGATTAGTATTTGGAAATATTTAGCTGTGCAAGTTACAGCTACAAAGAGTGGGCATATGTTTAAAAAGTTAATAATAGGTCAACTGGCTGCTTAATTCCCTTCAATAAAAATGCAGACAACTCTTCATAGATGATGATTCACTGATGAATCAGAAAGCTATTACTTCCCTTCACTGCAAGAATTAAGACAAGTATCCTTACAAATGTAATTACAATGACTGGCAAAATGCAGACATTACTTTCTGTGCTGTATTTTATAGGGAGGTACCATCTATTGCAGGTTGCAGGATGCTGAAGTGAGTTTTCTCTGATATAATGGAACCGCTATCTACGCAGTCATTCTTTTAGAGCATGCTGACTTCGTTCATATGCCAGTTTTCTGCCTCCCTTCACTGCTCCTTTGTGAAACACTTTTCTGCCTGTCATAACTGCTCCTATGAAAAACCCCTTTCTGCCTCTCTTTACTGTTGCAGTGTGAAATGCCTTCCTGCCTCCCTTTACTGTTCCTACGTGGAACCCTTTTAAGCCCTTCATCACTATTTCTATTTAAAACAGTTTTTGGCCTCCCTTCATTCTTCTTGTGCGAAACACTTTTCAGCCTCCCTTCACAACTCCTATGGTTGACAGCCATAAGAGCAGTGAAGACAGGCTGAAAACTGTCTACCATAGGAGCAGTGATGAGAGGCTGAAAACTATTTCACACAGGAGCTGTGAAGGGAGGCCAGAAAGTGTTAGCCATAAGAGCAGTGAAGGCAGGCTAAAAACTAACACTTTCTGGCCTCCCTTCACAGCTCCTGTGTGAAATAGTTTTCAGCCTCTCATCACTGCTCCTACGAGATACACTTTTTGGCCTCCCTTAACTGCTCCTATGTCTAAAATTTTCTGGCCTCCCTTCGCTGCTCCTATGTGAAACACTTTTCTGCCTCTCATCACTGCTCCTATGTGAAATTCTTTTCAGTCTCTGATCGCTGTTCCTGTGGGAGACATTACCTTTCTCTTCCTATCAGAACAGAAAACCTTATACCAATGAAAACCCCTGTAAAATTTCTTATAAAATATCACTATAACTTCCACACTTTTTATCATGGATATTTATTTTACTCTTGTAAGGTAGCAAAACATTCATGCATGCAGTTTCAGGTTAAGGATCAGTTATTTTCAATCTGATATCCATGGTAGTGTTTCTACTTTTACTAAATTCAGTTAGATCCTTTGATGTGTCTTGTGTGAAGTAAGTCTTCCTGTTTCACATGTTGTGGGCATTAATCTTTCTCTAATGGGTAGTAACATGTTCTGGGCATTAATCTTTCTCTAATGGGTAGTAACATGTTCTGGGCATTAATCTTTCTCTAATGGGTAGTAACATGTTCTGGGCATTAATCTTTCTCTAATGGGTAGTAACATGTTCTGGGCATTAATCTTTCTCTAATGGGTAGTAACATGTTCTGGGCATTAATCTTTCTCTAATGGGTGGTAAAATGTTGTGGGCATTAATCTTTCTCTAATGGGTAGTAACATGTTGTGGGCATTAATCTTTCTCTAATGGGTAGTAACATGTTCTGGGCATTAATCTTTCTCTAATGGGTAGTAACATGTTCTGGGCATTAATCTTTCTCTAATGGGTAGTAACATGTTCTGGGCATTAATCTTTCTCTAATGGGTAGTAACATGTTCTGGGCATTAATCTTTCTCTAATGGGTAGTAACATGTTCTGGGCATTAATCTTTCTCTAATGGGTAGTAACATGTTCTGGGCATTAATCTTTCTCTAATGGGTAGTAACATGTTCTGGGCATTAATCTTTCTCTAATGGGTAGTAACATGTTCTGGGCATTAATCTTTCTCTAATGGGTAGTAACATGTTCTGGGCATTAATCTTTCTCTAATGGGTAGTAACATGTTCTGGGCATTAATCTTTCTCTAATGGGTAGTAACATGTTCTGGGCATTAATCTTTCTCTAATGGGTAGTAACATGTTCTGGGCATTAATCTTTCTCTAATGGGTAGTAACATGTTCTGGGCATTAATCTTTCTCTAATGGGTAGTAACATGTTCTGGGCATTAATCTTTCTCTAATGGGTAGTAACATGTTCTGGGCATTAATCTTTCTCTAATGGGTAGTAACATGTTCTGGGCATTAATCTTTCTCTAATGGGTAGTAACATGTTCTGGGCATTAATCTTTCTCTAATGGGTGGTAGAATGTTGTGGGCATTAATCTTTCTCTAATGGGTAGTAACATGTTCTGGGCATTAATCTTTCTCTAATGGGTAGTAACATGTTCTGGGCATTAATCTTTCTCTAATGGGTAGTAACATGTTCTGGGCATTAATCTTTCTCTAATGGGTAGTAACATGTTCTGGGCATTAATCTTTCTCTAATGGGTAGTAACATGTTCTGGGCATTAATCTTTCTCTAATGGGTAGTAACATGTTCTGGGCATTAATCTTTCTCTAATGGGTAGTAACATGTTCTGGGCATTAATCTTTCTCTAATGGGTAGTAACATGTTCTGGGCATTAATCTTTCTCTAATGGGTAGTAACATGTTCTGGGCATTAATCTTTCTCTAATGGGTAGTAACATGTTCTGGGCATTAATCTTTCTCTAATGGGTAGTAACATGTTCTGGGCATTAATCTTTCTCTAATGGGTAGTGACAAATATAGCAGCGACAAGGAGAGTCAGAACGATTCAAAAGAAATAGGATAGCTCAGACTAACTCTTTCCATTTAAAAGCTAGGAATGTATATTCTGCAAAATAAAAATAATAATAATAATTATAGTAATTAAGACTTCTGAATATTAGTATAAGGCCAGTATTTTCAACGCTTGCCGATAAATGTATTCATGTATTTCAGTTTAAAACTGAATTGATTATGTTTTACAGTCTAATTGTGGATGCAGGGAGGGTCAGATGATAATAAAGGGGAATGGGTACCCCAAAATGCTATGGTGGCAAGTGAAACGGACATATAATTTTTTTCACAAAGGGATTTTACATCTTCTTTACTGTTACAGACTGAAACCAACATAAAACACAAAAGCATTTAAAAATGAGGTTTCTTGCCATGGTTGCTTATTCAATTAACTGATTTAAATATGCAGGGGAGAGCAAGAGAGAAAACATTGGTTCAGTCTGGTCAGGCATATTTGGTTCCAAAGTAAATAATTTCAGGTCTCTCTCTCTCTCTCTCTCTCTCTGTGGTTGATATAGTTAAACTCCACATTATGTAGGCAATGTGACATAATAATTATTAATGCCTATTTAGTAACAATCTCAGTTAAATTGCATAATGCTACATTTTCATTCATTCTTTCTTTCTTCAGCAGCTAAATAAATTTCACAGGGTCGTTTTACCACAACTTGAATTAAGTACAGAAATGATAAATACACTTATGCAAAGATGAAGGCATAGCACAAACCATGTCAAGAGCATAGAGAATAATAACCACATAAACAGTAGCCTTTTTGTAACATCTGGTGCTCTGTGTACATGTGTTGTGGTTAAGTATAGCAACTATCATTATCTCTCACTTTTTTAAGCAAGCATGGTGGAAGTTATTATACATAATACAACAGTGGTGTTCAGAGCTTTTAGCCAAATATCAAGATGTCTTCATCTCATGTAATTACTTTGGTGTGATTACTTTGGTCTGTAAGACAGCAACAGTTGAGGCAAGGAATGATTAAAGACAAGAAAAGGGTACATGATATGCTTGCTCTGTGAAGTCCACAGGGTAAACAGGAAACTGGCAGCAGTTTATCTGACAGAGTCAGAACATAAACTAGCAGCATGCAGACTTTGGCAATTGTGAAATGGCTGCACTTTAATTGTGAGGAGACTTAAATGAAATAATGAATTGGCAGACTGCATAAAACAAAGTAGAAAAGAGATACTTGCTGCCTCCATTGGCAGGTAAGTACACCGAAAATGAAGAATATGAGATATGGGAAACATAAATTGAAAGGTGAATATTTAATATAGCACACAGTGTTTGAAACTACAGATTTTATTTAGGGACCTGGGTATATGGGTAGATCCAACTTTGAGTTTTTCTAATCATATCAACTAACTGGTCAATGATAGTTATAGAACTATAGGTTGTATGTAAAGACAAAAAAATAAATTCCAACTGCTGATGAAGGTCAGAGCCAAAGCAATAAAAATCCAATGCATAAAAAAACAGCCAGACCACCACGGCTTCCAAAACACAGTATTTTTATTAAAACAAATTAAATTAGATAAATGCTTTTGCATTGGACATCCAATGCTTCTTCAGATCATAAAAAATAATACTCTGCATTAATTTAAAAATAGGCAAGCAAACAATAAAAAACATTATACAATTAAGTACTTAACCAGTAATAGATCTACTTTAATTTACATGCCTTCAGTGCTGGTTTCAGGGAAACAGTTGTATTTAGTCCAGGGTATCTATCACCCTGCAGCTTCAGGACCCATCTAAGTTCCACAGTTTCAGTATAATTATTCAGATCACCTCCTCTAAGGTTCCTGTGTACTATATGAAGTAACCTGAAAACAAAAGTGCGTGCTGCATTTTCGTCTATGTGTTTTGCTAATGCATTATTTATATATTACGTGTTTTAATGTCATATGAATGACTATAGATCCTGTCTTTTAACATGTTGCTAGTTTTACCAATGTAGAACACTAGACAGGATTCACACGTTGCTAAGTATATCATATTTGCACAGGTCCAATCTGCATAGAACCTTGGTCGAAAAATGAAATTCAAATGTGAATGTACAAAGTCCTGTTCCTTACTTATATACGTACATGCCCTATGCCGAAGACACATATAAGTTCCCATTCTAGCCGATCGAACATGTCTATCTCTGATATTCCCTGTGTATCCATCACACAAGTGTCTTTTCAAAGTTTGACAATTTTTATATAGAAACTAAGGGTGGGGACCAACTATATTTGTGGTTCTAGAATCGATCATAAGTAGTCTCCAATTCCTAAGTATAATTTTACTTATTTGTTTATAATCATTAGTTTATTTAATGCCAAATCTAAGTTTAGGCTTAGTCTATGTGTAGCCTCTACCTAAATCCATTTGCTGATGTTTTGAAAAAAATGATGCAACTGTCATGATTCTGTCATTGCGTACCCATCCCCTATTAAACTCTAATGTTTTCTACTTATAGCCCCTTTTAGCAAACTGATTTACCATGGCATCTTCAAAAACAGTACCTTGAATACACAACCTGGATACCCGCATAGATTGACCTCTTACTACATTGTGTCTGGGGTGCATACTATCAAAAGATAATAAGCTGTTTTTCCAACATTCATTTCATAACAATAATGTATTTACCTCACCTTCTTTAATGATATTAATTCTTATGTCCAAAAAGTCTATCATAACCTCTGAGCATTGCATAGTAAACCTCAAGAAATCATTTGTATTATTTATGAAAGTCATAAAAATGTCCAGCTCTTCCTTATTACCTCTCCATAAAATAAAGACATCATCTACAAACTGTCAATAAAATTTAATTTTCTGTTTGTATTCATCATTATCAAGTACATGCTTAACCTCCCAATCACTCAGGTTTGCATATGAGTTCACGCAGGGGGTGCCCATGGCAACCCCCCACTTCTGTGCCTATATTAATTCATTGTACATAAATATATTGTTGTTTAAGACTAAGTCTAATAAACAACAAATAATTTGTGTGGTATTATTGTCAAAATCATTCCACTTCTTTAGCATCTCTCTCATAACCTCTAACCCAAAATCATTGGGAATGCATGTAAATAGATTTTTGACATCCAAAGTCACTAATAATAAATCAGTCATGTTACCATAGGTTTCAACAAATGCATGTAGCTCAGTCAAGAATTGTTCTGTATCTTTCAAAATAGTGGGTACAGATGCCAAAACATTTTTCAACTTATTTTCAATGAAAATAGAGCAAGCTTGAGTTGCCCAACCTTCCCCTGACACTGTAGGTCATAAAGGAGGATTTACAAGACTTTTATGGACTTTAGGTAGGCCTGTGATGATCGGTACCTTAGGTTCAGTAATATAAAGAAAGTCATATAAAGTACGATCAATAGCACCCTCCATCCATTTCATATAAGACATTGTGTATATAATTTATAATACAATTCACTCTACTCATGTCAGTAAGATTATAAGTCATATCAGCATTCAACATGTCAAGCATGGTTTGATTATAATCACAACGGTTCATAACCACAATTGACCCTCTCTTATCAGAGGGTCTTGTATACATTTTTCTATTGTTTCTTAAACTAGCTATGATTTGCCTTTCAGCAAGCAGATGTCAAATTATAAAAACCTTTGCTTCGTGCCCCATATAAATATTTACATAAATCATCCTCACATGTTTTTAAAAAATGTTTGTACATGTGAGGGAAACTGGGGTACATAAACACTAGGTTGCTTAAATGCTGGCCCAGTCCTATCTCCATTATCATCATTAAACATCAATTTTAAACTTAACTTACGGCAAAAGAGTTGTAAGTCAATCAAAATGTCACTTATGTTAGTTTATGCCTCTCATCACCACTCCTATGTGAAACACTTTTCTGCCTTTCATCACTGCTCCTGTGGGAGACATTACCTTTCTCTTCCTGTCAGAACAGAAAACCTTATACCAATGAAAACTCCTGTAAAATTTCTTATAAAATATCACTATAACTTCCACACTTTTTATCATCAATATTTATTTTACTCTTGTAAGGTAGCAAAACATTCATGCATGCAGTTTCAGGTTAAGGATCAGTTATTTCCAATCTGATATCCATGGTAGTTTTTCTACTTTTACTAAATTCAGTTAGATCCTTTGATGTGTCTTGTGTGAAGTAAGTCTTCCCGTTTCACATGTTGTGGGCATTAATCTTTTTCTAATGGGTAGTAACATGTTCTGGGCATTAATCTTTCTCTAATGGGTAGTGACAAATATAGCAGCGACAAGGAGAGTCAAACGATTCAAAAGAAATAGGATAGCTCAGACTAACTCTTTCCATTTATAAGCTAGGAATGTATATTCTGCATCATAATGGTGTTCAGAGTCTTTAGCCAAATGTCAAGAAGTCTTCATCTCATATAATTACTTTGGTGTGATTACTTTGGTCTGTAAGGCAGCAACAATTGAGGCAAGGAATGATTAAAGACAAGAAAAGGGTACATGACATGCTTGCTCTGTTAAGTCCACAGGGTAAGGAGGAAACTGGCAGCAGTTTATCTGACAGTCTGAACATAAACTAGCAGCATGCAGACTTTGGTAATTGTAAAATGGCTGCACTTTCATTGTGAGGAAACATAAATTAAACAATGAATTGGCAGGCTGTATAAAACAAAGTAGAAAAGAGATACTTGCTGCCTCCATTGGCAGGTAAGTACACCGAAAACGAAGAATATGAGATATGGGAAACATAGATTGAAAGGTGAATATTTAATACAGCACACACTGTTTGAAACTGCAGATTTTATTTAGGGACCTGGGTATACAGATAGATCCAACTTTGTGTTTTTCCAATCATATCAGCCAACTGGTTAATGAAAGTTATAGAACTATAGGTTGTATAAAAAGATTTATAAAGTCTAGGAAATGACCCAAATTAGAGTATGAAATAAGAGTATTACAATGCCTTTCACTCTTGATCCTAAACGGTGAACAGATTTCCACGTGCAGTCGGTGGTGGTGCAAGCTCTAAAAAGAGCTGTTTTAGCCCTGTGGGCAGCTGGAGCTCTATATAGAGCCATTACAGATCTCTGTGAGCTCTGAGAAGAGCTGTTTTGTGTTTTGAATGCCCTTTCGGGCAGATGCGATAGTTCTAAAAAGAACTGTTTTGTTTGATTCACTGAAGCTGTGTCTGTGCCTCTGGCTGGTCTTACCAGAGCTGATACAGATTTCTGTGAGCTCTGAGAAGGGCCGTTTTGTGTTCTGAATGCCCATTCAGGTGTTGGTGGTAGCTCTAATAAGAAAGTTTTTGTTTTATTCTTCAATGTGTCTCCGGTTGCTCTTACCAGAGCTTATACAGATCTCTGTGAGCTCTGAGAAGAGCTGTTTGGTGTACTGTGAGCTCTGAGAAGAGCTGCTTGGTGTAAGGTGCAGATCCAAGTGAGCTCTGAGAAGAGCTGTTTTGTGTATGATCACAATGGGCTCTGGGAAGAGCTGCTGTTGTGTCCTTCGGTGTTCTGCAGTGGTGTCTATCTCTGTTGTCCTTCTTCTTGACAGATATTCTGTTCTTTTGCTATGTGAGAGTCCTAAAAAGGACTATTTGTGTGCTCCTCAAGCACTGGTCAGAATGACCTGAGAGCTGTTGCTGTGCTGCTTTTATGCTACTGTGGAGGGGGCATGGTTGAGAGATGTCCAATGAGAAATGACTAGTTGGGGGTGTGGCCCTGGTAGGCCTAAAATGTGAAGACAGACCTGGTTGGAAGCATCTCATTCCTCTTATTTAGTTCCTTTTTGTTATTATCCAGCTTCTTGTTCATATGTGCCATTCCTAAACTCTAGCAATGCATTGGAGCCTTTCACTTTGTCACGATTATACCTATGCTTGAAAAACTGTACTAAACCTTAAATTTAACCAAAAAATGAAAAATAAAATTTAATAAAAATTTTATTTAAATTTAAAATTAAAATTAAACTGTAAAACAGAGATCTTGGGCAATATTCTGGGGTTACTGACTATAGTTCTAAATTCAGACTTGCCATTACCATCTGTAAAACATTGGAAGCAAGCTTGGTTCTGAGAAAGATTCTGAGATGTCCGGTGCTTTCGGGGCAGATAGGAAGGTAGCCTGTCTGCCACTCCTTCATCAGGGAGAGCGTACATTAGGTAGTAAAAAGTTAAATGTAGTTTGACATTGAAATTTTACCTTTTAAATTAAAAATAATTAAAAGTTGAGCTAACGATTGTAACTTTTGTAGGGCTGATACATTATAAGCAGAACTAAAATTGCAGTAAGTTAAACACTTATTGTTCAAAAAATGAATACATTATGCCTTATGCCTGTGAGAAAACAGTGAGCAAAACAGATATCATATCTTACTAGGAGCCGATTAGTTGTAGTTAGCATGGTTAAGTGCCCTGAGGTTCAGGACTGGGGTGATGGTCTCCATGTAGTTGAGACCCGGAGGGTGCCTTGCTTCACCGGAGGGTGCCTTGCTTCAAGTTGTATCTGCCAGATAAGTTATTTTTTCTCTAATCTTGAATTGAAGTCCCCATTGAAAGGGATCTTCTCCAGTTGTTCGAGTATCAGGAACTTAAATCTTTCATGTCCTGGTTTTTTTGTTGCGTGTGTTGCTAGTTGATTGATTGGTATCTTGTGCCTGATGTCATATAGATGTTTGGCAATCCTGGTTTTGAGGGCATTGATAGTCTTGCCCATGTAGAGGGCTTGACATTTGCAGCAGTTTGCTCTGTAGCCAACACCTTCTTGTGTTGCAGCCTCCGAATGCTCTTGTGGTTATTGTTTTTTTTTGATGGGGCAGTAGAAGCAGTCTGTGCCTGCCATGTATTTACAGTAGAAGCAGTGGGATAAGTCGCTATACAGATAGGTGCTGCATCTGTCGAGTTGTCTTGGTGGGGGTCTCTCGAGCTGATCTTTTAGGTTGGGTCCTCTTTACATCATGAACCCTGGTGCTTCAGGGAAGATGTGTCCAAAAAATCTGTTTGAAGTGATGATGGTCCAGTTTTCACGGATGATCTTTTGTATGTCCTTATAGTCCATGGAGAAATGTAAAATAAAGGTGAGCCTATATTTGTTTTCATACCTGTTTTTAGTCCCTAGGCTCTGTTGAAGTATGAATGTTTTTTTCCTTTCTGTTGTTCATGATGGAGTACAGAATCTGATGCAGAGTCCATGTAGCCTCTTCCCAGGAAATAATTTTCCAGGTCTTTAATGTTGTGGAGAAAGTTGTTAAGGTCTTTGGTGATTCTGGAGATTCTGAGTCCCTGAGATTTTATCGCATTTCTTTTGAGCTTGTATGGGTGCATGCTGCTTCTGTGGAGTAAAAAGTTTACTCTTGTAGGTTTCCTGACCAAGTTGTGGTTGAAGTCGTTGCTGCTGGTGTTCTTGGAAAGGAGCAGATCCAGGAATTCGACTTGTATTGGGGTGGTTTTGGTGGTGAACCTGAGGAAGCTGGTTGCTGTTGCTTTGGTGGTCTCCGTTGTGATTCTGTGGTCATTGTTTAGAGGGTATCTTGTTGTTAGTACCTTGTCTGTGTCCCTGGGTGCCCTGCCCTCTGGAAAATCCTGGTGGTGTCTGTTGTTGTGGTTCCTGTGCGGTTCCTGTTGCAGGTCGTTCATGTCCCTGGCCAGTTTTTTCAATTTTCTGCTTTTGATTTTGTTTTCAAAGTTGGCAAGTTTTTCTTTAATGCTGTTGAATGCCCTGTCAGTGTCTGCGTTTGTTGGACAATTCTCTTCACACTCTGTTATTGCTCAGATGTTTTTTGTTTGCTGAGTGTGGTTGTGTTCTAGGAGGGCATCAATTAGTTGGAGGCTGGTGTTTGTCAATATGGATTGCCAAAGGTCTTTTGTTTTTGCTTCTTATCAGTGGTTTCTTGTATATTTTGAGACCTTTGGGGATTACATTTTTGGTTTTGCATTGACTCAGATAGAAAATGTCCCATTTAGTGCAAATATAGTTCTTAAGGTGCACCTCTAGATTTGTATAGGAGTGACCGTTCGGATTAGATCTGAATGAAGGGAGGTTGGAATCTTGAGTCCATCTTGGTGGTGTTGAGAAATCCTTAAACCTGGAGTTGTTCATCGTCCTTTTTTGAGGAATCACCTATTTAAACCCTGGGCCTCTCTGAGGTCCAGAAAAAGTGTAATAAAACCACAAAAATAGGTGTGGACCTCTTGGGTTTTCGATCCTGAGTGATGCCTGCCCGGAGGGAAGGAATAACCAATTTTACAATGCCTTTCACTCTTGATCCTAAACAATGAACAGATTTCCATGTGTAGTCGGTGGCGGAGCTAGCTCTAGAAATAGCTGTTTTAGCCCTGTGTGCAGCTGGAGCTCTATATAGAGCTGTTACAGATCTCTATGAGCTCTGAGAAGAGCTGTTTTGTGTTTTGAATGCCCTTTTGGGCAGATGCGGTAGTTCTAAAAAGAACTGTTTTGTTTGGTTCACCGAAGCTGTGTCTGTGCCTCTGGCTGGTCTTACCGGAGCTGATACAGATTTCTGTGAGCTCTGAGAAGGGCCGTTTTGTGTTCTGAATGCCCGTTCGGGTGTTGTTGGTAGCTCTAATAAGAACTTTTTTGTTTTGAAATAAGAATATGGAAACCTTCCAAGAAAACAAGCATAAGTAAATTGGAAAAGGTATAGCAGAAATACAGCAAAGGCATCCATGGATGTGAAAATTTAAATAATTATGAAAAACTAAAATATCTGAACTTGTACAGTGTCTCATATAGATATTTAAGGAGAGACTTTATTCAGGCATATGAGATATTAAGAGGTACTGTTTGGGGTTATCAAAAAATAATACAGAATCATCAGACAATCTGTAGAAGATTATATAGGAATGATAAGTGTACTAACTGGTTCAATGACAGAGTAGCTGATACATAGAATACCCTAATACCTAATTACATTAAAGCAATCACTAGTTCAGATATTTTCAAGAACAACCTGGTTACTTATTATGAGAATACCTATTTTATTATATTGGCAGGCTAGAAGGGCATTATTGTCCATGCCTGAAATATTTGTATGTATGTATGTAAGTGACAGCATATTCAGTTTTTTGGAGAATGACCACTGTTACAATAGAGCTGTATAACATTACAGTGTCACAGCCTGTACAAATAGAATAAATGACACCTCACAGGGTCTTAATGCCAGAAAAAATTAATGCTGAAAGGCCACGACTATCAACAATAGGTCGAACGTCTCTTTACTTCTTTTTTTTTTTTTTTTAATAATGTTCAAGTCACAAAAGGCAGTATGATATAAAATGACACATTTGTTGTTGTGCTAACAGAAACTGTAAGTCTGTGCAGTATGTCCAGTTGATCTGGCTAGCTCCAAGAGTCACTCATTTCCCACAACACCCTTCATCCATCTGTCACATGCTCACTTAATGCATCTGTTGTTTTAGCCAACACCCACCTTCTAGTAATATTGGCTAAACCTCAGACAGGACATTCCTGAGTAGGTCCCTGGCCTACCAAAGTACTTCTTAATGCTTTTCCCCTCCCGATGCTCAGTTGTCCATTCTATTTTTACATCATCTTTATTGATGTTACATCATCTTCATTGATGTTACATCATCTTTATTGATGTTACATCATCTTCATTGATGTTACATCATCATCATTGAGATTCATCCCGTTGTCTAAGCTATGTGTTATTCTTGATATATATTTATTAAGCAAGGCTGAAGTAGGAACAATCCCATGAAAGGCATGGATTATATTACATCTTTACTTGGATACTACTTCCTGATTTTTCCTTTTAGTTGTTTATATTTTATGCTGTTTTTCATAGATTATATAGCTATTTGCATTTTTTGCTATTTTATTTAGAATGCAGGACACTTTTCAGCTATATAACTGTTTTTACCTATGATTTATTCATTAGATTTTTGTTTTCCTTTTTGGGGGGAATAGTTTTATCCTACAAGTGTTTTATTCCATTTTTATATTGTTGTCTTCCCTAATTTATTCTGTAGCTATACTAATTATTACTTTACTTTTATGTATCAGCTTATTTTATCATGGGTTTTATTCAAATTCTATGAAAAGAGATTGTTTTGCCATTCCATCTGTTTATTTTACTTAGGTTGCCTTGACTTGTAATACATTGATGCCGTATAGTATTTATAAGAAGTGCAGGGCAGGACATTGTAGACACCTGAGCTGAAGGCCACAGAGTGTTGGGTTGTGCTCCATCCCACTTCATTACAGTGTTTACCTGGGGTGCAATGGTATTTAGACTTATCTTATTCTGTCTAGAGAGAGACATACCCAAGGACTCAAACCCAGATGGTTCAGTACAGGTGCTGTATTCTAGCACCAGGTCTGTCTGTAACATGGCTGGTATTTTGGAAGAAATGGTACAGAATTCTTACTCGGTGCTTGTTACAGAATCCTAGCTTGTTGACAACATGGGCCGTGTTCTGATGTTAATTCTCTTAGGTTTTTCTGTCAAACCCCACATGCATCATGCCATTCTTGGGGTGGAGTTGTAGTCATTTATGGCTCATCCATAGAGAAGAATAAAATCAAGGTAAGTCATAATGTTTCCTTTGAGTATGTCTGAATATTATGGTGGGATTTGGAATTGCTCAGGTGGTTACCTCCACTACCCATATTTTTTGGCATACTATTGTCCTCCAAGAGGATTCTACCATGAGTGTGGAGGTTGACCATTTCTCTTGATCAGACCAGTTTATTATTGATTTTGTAGTAAATCAACCTAGGCCAGAATATTGAGAAATGGGTTATGTGCAATACAGAAAATTAGGTTCAATAACCCCAGATGGTTTGAATCCTGTGTTGCATGTCCCTCTTCAGTTTGTAGAGCTTAAAGTCCAGACAAGCAGGATAGTGCCTGTAAGTTAGCTTTAACAGCCTCACCTGATAATGTCACATCAAGCAGATGATGACTCCTCATTTCTCAAGATCCATGGCAGAACAATGAACTTCAGCAACTTGGGTCAGCTGGTAAAATGGAGTGCAAATGCAGATGCTGTTACTTGCTCAGAGACAGCTTTGGGATGGATAACTGTTTTTTATTTTACCAGACAAAGGTCTGCTTTATGAAACTAAACAATTAAGTGACATGAGACTGGTGAGGATGTTATGCATTCCATCCTGTTTCACCACCAGGAAGGCTTTATCTAGCAATTAGTATGATCTTGTTCTGTGGTTTGCCGCAAAGCTTGCCAAGATTAAAATTGTCATCATGCAATAGTCCAAGGCTGTTCAGTGGTCCAAGAGTGGGTTTAGGCTATTATCTATGCAGTATGAATTCTCAGCTCCTGATTACCATGATTTTATATATTGGTTTGTGGTCTGCATAGCATTGCTTGTGGAGTGGACCTCATCTAATTCATTGGTCAAGTCCTCTTCCAGATTATCCTAACTTTCCCAGGCACTGGGATATTTCCAGTATCACTGAAGGATGTACTGATTGCTCCTGTCTACAATAAGTGGCTCTTGAACATGGCAATATGAATATTTCCATGTATATTTCAAACTTTCCTTTAGTTAATAAGCTCTTGAGGAAGTAGCACCTTTTCAGCTGCAATCTTTACGTGGCGATAACAACATCCATGACCCAAGTCAGTCTTGGTTTCATGCCTGACACAGTACTGAGTTGGCTCTTACTAGAGTCTTTAATTATCTCCTCTTATCAGGAGATCATAGGTTCATAGGTTCATAGGTTAGTACTAGGCTATCAGCCCTAGGGCCTATACAAGCCTAGCCATAACAATTCCCTGAATATTTCTTCCCACATTATTTACTTTCCTGGACCCCTGTCTAGCAGGATCCCTGGGGTGAATTTCCTTTCTCCCATCCAATCGTCAAGGTTCCTCTTGAAGAGGTCCAAAGAGGCATTCTGCTTGACATGTATGGGCAATCTATTCCAGAGTCTGGGGAGTCTCTGGGTCAGGAACCTATCCCTCCAACATGTTTTGTTTATTGTGATGACAAGGTTTAGATCCCTGGAGCGTGTGGCTCTGAGGGATTGGGATTTCTTTAAGTGTAGCATGTCCAACAGCTCTGGGTTTGACATGGCCTTGTATGTTAAGCAGAGACAGAGTACAGCTGGAGTTTTTTAAGACGGTCAGCATAGGGCATCTGCTTTAGGCCTGTGATTCTTTTAGTGAGGTATTTCTGAGGCCTTTCTAGTTGTTGCAGATGTCTTGAGAGGTACATACCAAATAGGGCATTGTATTCTATAATGGGTCTAATGAGGGATGAGTACAGTGGGACAATGACCTCCTTTTTCTGGATGAAAAGCCCTTCGTGATGAGGTGTGCCACATAGAAGGATTTCCTGACTGTTGTGGCGATGTGGTTATCGAAGGTGAGACCACTGTCCACCTGTGTCCCTAAGTCTCTTATCACACTTTCTGTGTTTAGTGTACTGCCACATATATGGTAATTCATGGATACATGTTTTTCCCAAAGGGATAACAATACATTTCTTGGCATTGAGCTTGAGCCCATGGCTCTGGCACCAAGCATCTGTTTCTGTAAGGCCCTTTTGTAGAGTGTCCACATCATTTGGAGTTTGCAGTCATCTGCAAACTTTGTAGTCCCTTAGTGTTGACCTGTTAGATGCCAAACAAAGGACTGAACCCTGAGGTACTCCACTTGTCACTTGTCTGGAGCTGGATTTGGAGTCGGCTACTTTTACAGTGTGGGTTCTATCAGTAAGCCATTTAGCAACCCATTGGGTGACAGGGATTGGTTCATTGTAGTCTTTCTGGATATCTCATCAGCATCTGATACAGTGCACCACCCTATCTTACTGGACCAGCTGCATCATTGTCACGGAATCTCTTCATTTGTAATTGATTGGCTTACTTCTTACCTGTCTGTGCACATCCAGATGGTAGTCCCTGAGATTAGTACCTCAGTGGCCCACCTTTTCAAACGTGAAGTATCACAAATGTCCGTCTTTGTACTTTTATCCTTTATTTTTGTGTGATTCCATTGGGAGATACAAAGCATTTGAGAGGACTGCATTATTCTTTCTAGGCCGATGACATGCAGATGTACTTTTCATTTTCTCAGGATTCTGCATCAGCTCTTAAGTAACTTTCAAAGGACCTGAATTACAAATACTTAATCAGCAGCCTCGTTTGCTGCAAGGGAATCCAGCTTTGCTTTCTGCCTTGCAGCAGGCAGGGAGATGATTAGTAGTTTCACAAGAATTACTTTGTAGGAATTAATACATTCTGCATTTACCATAATAAAGTGAATGCACCACTTCATAATAAAGGGAATGTGCCACTATTGATGCCCCAGAATGATATGATTCCTCTCATCATAAATTGAACAATTAATTCAGTTGAAAAAGGTATGATTCTTTGCAATGCAAAATCCAAAGAAGCAAGAATGATAAACATTGACAGAAGAGGCCACTTACTTACTTGTCATATTAGTAGAATTCAGTAGGTGGCGCTAATGCTGCAAACTTCTCGCAGAACATCACTAAGTGTTCAGGAAGAGCACAAAAGCACTTCTCTGTCATTCAGCAACTTCACCCGATCTGTCAGAGCAAAAAGAATGCAAGCTATTCTACAAAAGATTCATAATTGTTCTCCTTAACTGATCTAGTTTCCTCTCCACTAATACAGTAACGAATGGACTGAAGTCATGTCAAAGAGCCCCAAAATGAGAATAGTTTAATTTGAGCAGACAGAATCTAAGTAGTACTTTAATACCTCCAGCATTGTACCGACACAACAGTATTCTGTCTAAATTGCTCAGTTCTTGAAAATGGTGAACTAAGCATTATTTATGAAATAAGGAGCAAACAGAAGCTCCTCCAAAATAGGAATGTTTTAAAAATGTTGGTATTTAAGCATGCAAGTCATCCACTGAAAATATAATGCCATTGTCACACAGTAAGACTGCAGTCATAGTTAGCCCAAGAATGCATGGAATTATAAACCTAATATTTTAGCTGCAGGGGTAGGTAATATTCTGTGATATTTGATTTCAGTGTAACACCTTATCTACACTCTGGGTGATCACTGAGTCATTGTATGACTAGGGCACATGGATGAATGCCCCACTGGGAGTATAATGCATTTAATACCTGTCCTGCAAGTAACTGGCAGCTGATATCTGAACTAGCAGTCCAGACAATGTAGCAGGGGCTAGATATTTTACAAAGAAAAGAAGTCCAAACACATGCAATTTTCATTCACAACAATGAACCTCAGAGCCCTATAACATATTAGAAAGGGGTAAACTCTAAAGAAAGTGCACCTTCCAAAGTTTATCTGTACTGTAATACACAAATTGGGAAACATGACTCTGAAAACTTGTAATTGGCCAGTAACACTGAAATACTCCAGGTGAGGAGAAAAAATTACCTCTACTTCCTTTACATCCAGTATCTCATTCCATGCGCTATCCACTATAAGAAATTCTGAACAATGCTTTTTGCAGTTTTGGTCTCACATATAGAAGAATGTGCAAACAAGGGAATTACAGTAGCAAGGTTTGTGGTGTTAACAGCAGGGCATTTAGCATAGTGTCAGCTTTAGGCAGTGGTATTAGTAATGAGATGGTGGACAAAGGGCCTGAGAGGTAGGATATCCAGAGCTGTTCTGTGATCTTGAGCCTGAGTAATACTTGCTTCACTGATATCTAGATTAATACAGTATCACTCTGCCATCATGAATATAGTTACATTAAAGGGCTGTACCTCCTGCTCAGTGTAAAAAGACATCAACACTGCTTTTCTTTATGCTTATCATTTAGATTATTTTTATAATTTTAATAGCTACAAAACTGTATTACGTTTCTTAAACATACTTTTGTGCATTGGCCCTCTCATGTAACATCTGCCATGAATGGGAATTTTCCTCCTGGATAATCATTATCTCCTCTTTTTTTCTGTACTTGTCCTTTATCTTCCATTTTATTACTAAATCATTGCTAAATAAAGTATGTGGATAAACGCTGGAGCTGGGTGGTGGGTACCCCTAGGAAGAGATTTGCAGACAGCTGGATATCAAAGAATAGAACAATGAGCTGAGGCTTATTTGCCTGTTAATTGTTATTATTATTATTATTATTATTATTTATTGTTTGCTTATTTGCACTGAATGAAATATGCAGGTAATCGAAACTGGAAGGTGTAGCTGGAGTGCCATATCTCCACCAGTTAAAGCTGCTTTGTTTCCTATAAAGATGATGAAAAGCACTTCTGTGAAAGCACAGAACACCACAGTTAAGGTGCAGAGTGGGTGTTAGCAACACCTTTGCAATGAAAGTGAACAATAAGTCAGCGATACTTTTTTTCCTATAAAGGTTATGAAAAGCATTTCCAGGAAGGCACAGAACACTGTTAAGGTGCAGAGTGAGTGTTATCAAGGCTTTAGCAATGAAAATGAACAATAAGTCAGCAGATTGAAAATGTCTAGACTGGACTTCCATGGGAGGGGAAGTTCTGCACCCCTACTTTGTCTTTGTAGAACATGGCCATTGTGCTCACTGATTCAAGTCATTACTGAGGAAGACGTCTGGTAAGAGGCTGTTGAGGACTGGCGATCCACTGTAAAGGGAAGTGTACTATGAAAAAATATAAATATCTGACTCGAACCACATAGTGCAACGTCTTGATGAATTATCTTTTACATAATGCTGAATGTGAGCTGTTAGTAAAATCATTTTTAATTGTGATCACATTCTATAAGAAATAAGCATTATTCTGTGTAATTAATGTAACTGCAATATCATAATATAAAATATAATTCAATAAAATTATTAAAAATATCGATCGGCTATGATAAATTTAGCTTGGCAAATTTCTGACTATGATTTAGGGATCACATGTTTGAATAGTAGCTCTGGTGGAAGAATAGCAATGCTACATATAATAGGAGTGAATGGCTGACACTGGCTTGTCAGTTTTGGTTCTGATTAGCTGATTTCTGCCAAGCAAATGGTGGCTAATATGGCAGTCAAACAGCCATGGGCATGGGCTTGCTGATCACAAGATAATGCTATTATCCCATGTAGTTTGTGTGCGTAGAAGTATTCACAAGCAAGAAAATGATGTAGGGTGCCAGTCTGTCATACAGAGGCTCATGGTAACCACCATGGGTAGGGTCACTATATTAAAAAAAATAACCTCTCGACCGCAGTGCCAGAGATGACATATGTCCCCTCTGTGGCTGCCTGGATGATGGGCCCTGTGGTTGGTTCTCACCAACATACATGGGTAGCCATGGGCTGAAGACAAATGGATGGTTTTAACACATAGAAGCAAAAATGACACAGAAAAAATATGTAAAATGATTATATATGTGAACCTACTAAGTCCATGCTGTTTCTTACACATCTTTCATGAAGTTGCTTTGTTGAAAAATGTTTGCTGTGCTTTATATTTTATAGTAATTGTGTAATAAAAACTAAGTATTAGCAATAATTTGGTAAGTTAAAGCACTTTCACTTTTTGAATTATATGCGCTCATTATTGTGGGCTGTTCATCCTTCTGTACAGTTAGTCTTCTGCACTTAACGCTGTGTACAGTTAGGATAGTGTGAAGTGTGTGTAACCTCTCCAAAGGAGATACTACATTTTTTTCCATATACTGTGTATTAGCTAAAACATTGCACACTCTCTGCTGTGTAAATATGTAATGTTGTGCAGTCATTGGGTTTATGCATTCAGCGCTGTGCAGCCTTCAGTTTGTTCTGTGTTGACCTCTGATATTATTTATTTGTATGGCAAACTGTGTGTGCTCTCTGTATGGAAAGCCTTGTGCATCACTCGGTGCCTACATATAGAATGAGGTATACTTTTCATTTATTATATATACAGCATTGAACAGTGTCCATCACACACAAAGAACACTAATGTGTACTTTACCCAGTAATATGTATGTATCATATGCATGCAATCACTACTTCACTCTGTATACCTCTGTATATCATGTACACAAACAACACTGTTTTTTTTTTCCACTGCCACTAACTTCAAGCCCACACTGTCTCTATGATTTCGACAGTCTCAAACTCCCCATCCCTGTATGCTCCCTGCTATGACCCACACCAGGAGGGTCTCTGCACTGGGAGAACATGTAAGCATGAATCTGCCACCATCGTGCAGAGGCTGAAGAGGTGCAGTGCATGCCATGGCAAGTAGAGTGAGATAATGTGGGTAGGGACCATCATACTGTGGCTCACTGTTTTCTACATAGTCCTGTGTCCTTCCCCCTTTTACAAATGTTCTGTCAGGCAGGAAAAGCCATGAAGACAATCTTGAGAATGTTCCACTCTCCATGCCCTACAGTAAGTGCATGAATTATTCTTTCCTCCCAGTCTTGCATGAACTCTCTAATCTCCAGCTACTGCTACAACTCCACTTTATAGACAGAGACATATCTCTCCTTTCTAGAACTGGCACACCCTTTTCCCTTCCATCACCATCAGACACCTGAGGCAGATCAGCTGACTCATAATCAGGTAGTGAATGCACTGTTCACAGTGATTAGGTCATGGTTTCTAGAGGCACACAGTTTATGAATGTGACTCTATGATACACAGACAGCACTGGGAAGTGGTCATTATCTACAGTCGAACTCTGGTTTGCTTTTCATTTAGTACTCTATGGGCATTGTGTAGCATTCAAGTAACGTGTATAGTGTAGATAGTTAATTCAGCAGCATGGCGTACATGTGCATGTAGAATGCTATAAAATCACTGCTGCATACTGTATAAATCTATAAACAGTTTATGCAGACAACACTGTGAAGTATATAATGATTACACCTGTATAATGTGGTTTATTTTCCACTGAGTATGACAACAGTATTGAGCTGTGTTCAATCTATGCTGTTCAAACACGTAGGTTACTTAGATCTGTTGCTTCCTGTTACAACAAAGTAGCTAAATTTGCAGACTGAGCTCACCACTCATCTCTTGAACTTTTTTACAAACTTAATGTCATACTAAAATCTCCCTTCCTGCATAATTTTATAACTTATTTTGTTATGCAACTTGAACTCATTGCAAACCATTCTTTACAAAAGCCCCAAGAACACTAAACTTCTTTTGCAGATGGAACAACTGTATAGACATAATTGCTGATGTAAATGCTTCAATCGATATATTTGTGTAATTATGCTTGTTGTTTCACGAGAAGCTGTTTTACTTGCTAATATAAATGTACGGTGGCGGAGCTTTTCTCCTTGGGCCGCCAATGAAAATGGGGTCTGCCCAGTCAGACTTTCCTGTCAACAGAAACAAATAAAATAAATAAATTACTAACCAGTCGTTTTAGTGTACACTAGGACTCTGAAGATCATTTGCATTCAGCAACACTTAGTGTATGTATGTACGTACACTAGTCTGGAGTTATGTATTCAGTGATACTTAGTGTATGTATGTTCATCTGTCTGGAGTTGTGCATTCACACGTACTTAGTGTATGTATGCATGTGCACCTGTCTGCAGTTGTGCATTCATACGTACTTAGTGTATGTATGCATGTGCACCTGTCTGGAGTTGTGCATTCACAAGTACTTAGTGTATGTATGCATGTGCACCTGTCTGGAGTTGTGCATTCACACATACTTAGTGTATGTATGCATGTGCACCTATCTTGAGTTGTGCATTCACAAGTACTTAGTGTATGTATGCATGTGCACCTGTCTGGAGTTGTGCATTCACACATACTTAGTGTATGTATGTATGTGCACCTGTCTGGAGTTGTGCATTCACACGTACTTAGCGTATGTATGTATGTATGTGCACCTGCCTGGAGTTGTCCCTTTACCAATACTTAATGTGTGCAGTACTTACCATAATGTATTTTGTACTTGTAAAACACAATGTATTCTCAATCATGACCACCTAATGTAAACTGTACTTAGCAATATCTTCTCTTAAGATGTACTGTGTCATTACAACATTAACTAAGGCCACCTAGTATACTGTGTAGGAACAACCCCCCCCCCCCGCAAGTATCGTGCATCTAGGGCACTATTCATTCACCATTGTGTCACATTATCCATGAGTACTATGAACACATCAACACATGCTATCTCTGGTCACCATTGTGTTACATTATCCACGAGTACTATGAACACATCAACACATGCTATCTCTGAACATTAATAAAAGTAAAAATTACCGAGCCTACAAGGCTTAACAGGCTAAAATACAAGGTTTAATAAGCAAAACACAGTAAAACACAATAAACATAGTAAGCGCTTTTGTGGTGATTACATCGCTGTGGTGTGATCACTGTGAAAGCACTTACTCTGTTCATTGTGTTTTACTGTGTTTTGCTTATTAAACCTTGTATTTTAGTCTGTTAAGCCTTGTAGGCTCAGTATTTTTTACTTTTATTCATTTATTCTGTTTATTGGACCATTCTGAGTCCAGTTTCTGCTTATTTTGGTTTCCTTTATCTCTGTACATTGTCCACACTATGCACCAAGGTACCCATGTTCTGTGCAGTGCTTACACTTCAGATTCTCCATGTATCTCACGGTATGGTATTTATGTAGTCATGCCCATAAACAGTGTGACTCTAAAATACTGTAATCTTATCACTTGAACTGTGTATTCATCAGCTAAAGTACCATAACCTTATAAATGTACAGGGTTTATGCTTCTAGGACATTTTAGTGAGTAACCACTCCAGGAGTTGTATATGTATAGACATGATTGTTAGGTTGCATAGCTAAGGCACTATGCAGTCATCACTGTCCATAGTTTATCCCTAGGATACCTTACAGTCACCACATTGTAGGGTGTAAATGTGCTGTTGTCATTATAACTGTTGTGAATCTAGAGTACCTTGCATGGTGGGTACCTAGGCTACATTACAGTTACCACTCTGTAGGGTGTACATATGCAGTTATCATTATAACTGTTGTATACGTAGGGCACCTTGCATGGTGTGTACCTAGGGTACCTTCCAGACATAACTCTGTAGGGTGTACATTTTCACTCATCATTATAACCGTCATATATATCTGCGGTACCTTGCATGGCATGTACCCAGGGTATGTTATAGTCACTGCTGCATGGCTGTATATGCACACTCATAACTATAACTCATGCAATCTTTACTGTGTATGGCATGTGCCTAGGGTACCATACTCTCACCACTCCATGATGTGCATGTGCAGTCATTATAACTGTTGCCTAACTAGGGTATCTTGCAATTGCCACTGTGCACAATTGATGCCTTGTGTATGTTATAAGTACTGCTGTGTGGCAATCACATGTACAGTCATCACTGAAAATGTAGCATAACTAAGGTATCATTCAGTCATCAATATGTATGATATACTGAGTGGGTACCATAACCCACTCACTTTCTATATAATATATCTATAGTGACATGTAGCCATCACTAAAAAAAATCTAATGTTCCCTTCATGCAGTCATCACTGGGTATGGTGTAGAGCTATGATGTTATTCAGTCAGTACTGTGCAGGGAGTACAGCTAGGGTATAACACATTCATCACTCTTTATATTCTGTATATCATGCACCATGCTAATATCACAGAGAGCTGTGTACATATACTGTTGCATGCAGTCATAAACTATATATGGTGTACATAGAGTAGAATGGGATTTTTTTAAAGGATCGTGCATATTTAGACTGTATTGCAGTCAGATATGTATGCTCTGTATGTGTAGGTTATCACGCTGTCTACACTGTGTAATTATGAACTCGGGAGTTTTGTCATATGTTCAGCATGGGTTCTCTACTGTTTAGCCTCTCTTGACACTTTTTAAGACAGGTCTTCTTGTAACTTACAACTTCCTCTTTGTACATAAACTGAAGTCCAGAGGTCAATAAAACCTGAAGGTATCAGTGCTGACATAAATCATAGCTTCTACAATATCACTTAATGGTTCAGGACAAAAAAAAGCTAAAAATATTGCAGCAAATCAAAAGTTATTTGCAAAGTCTAGAGAAAATTTTAAAGTTCTGTTCATGCATTCTAACATCTCATGACTTATTGAGACAGTACAGTGTTTTCATAGCTTTGGGTCATGACTTGACTCTACTGTTTCATTAAAAGTAGACACTATAAAAGATTTGTGAAATTAATAACAGTTTAACCTCTGTTTAGAAGTCTCATTTGACATGTCCCTAATTGAGGGCCTTAGGGATTTGTACATTAATTCTACAATTGGAATATTGTCTACTGATAGTTTTTCCTACCTTTTACCATACCTCACTGCTTTGCAAATGTTTTTCAACACATTATGATTTATTTTCCAGTTGCCCAAGAGAATCCCTATCAGATGATAGAAACTTCATTTGATTGAGACCATAAGATAGAAATTTCAAAATACTGAAAAATCACTTGACTGGAACCCATAATACTGAAATCTTACAATGCTAAATTTCAACATACTGTATTGTAAAGTGGATGATATAAAACCAGAATAGGTAGGGGGCCTTGCCCCCCCACACCCCCCAACTATAGAAACTAACTCCAGGATTGCACTACAGTTGGGAAACGGTATATGCCCCTTTCCCCACTGTAGGGCTATCCTGGAGTTAGTATCTATAGTTGGGGGGGTGTGAGGAGCATTGCCCCCCACCTATTCTGGTTTTGACTCTTCTCATAACATTGAGTTACTATCACTGAATGCACACTTGCATTCGCTGATATGTAATCTCAATCTCCTAACATTTGGCAACACAAAAAGTCAACTAATGTTTGACTTTCCGCATTCGGTGAACCTAATTTCAATATTTTGATGGTAAACTTATATACATACAGTGGATATAAAAAGTGTACGCACACCTGTTAAAATGCCAGATTTTTGTGATATAAAAAAGAGACCATAATAAATCATTTCAAAACTTTTCCCACCTTTAATGTGACCTATAACCTGTACAATTCAGATGAAAAAAAAACAAATCTGTTAGGTGAAAAATATAAAAAATAAAAAAGCATACAATAGGCTAGTTGCACAAGTGTGCACATCCTTAAACTAATACTTTGTTGTGTGTGCGCACCCTTAAACTAATACTTTGTTGAAGCACCTTTTGATTTAATTACAGCATTCAGTCTTCTTGGGTAGGAGTTTATCAGCATGGCACATCTTGACTTGGCAATATTTCCCACTCTTCCTTGCAAAAGTGCTCCAAATCTGTCAGATTGTGAGGGAATCTCTTGTGCACAGCCCTCTTCAGGTCACCCCACAAATTTTCTATTGGATTTTGGTCTGGACTCTGGCTGGGACATTCCAAAACTTTAATTTTCTTCTGGTGAAGCCATTATTTTGCTGATTTGGATGTATGCTTGGGGTCATTGTCATGCTGAAAGGTGAAATTCCTCTTCATCTTCAGCTTTCTAGCAGACGCCTGAGAGTTCTGGGCCAAAAGTGACTGGTATCTGGAATTGTTCAGAATTCCCTCCACCTCAACTAAAGCCCCAGTTCCAGCTGAAGAAAAGCAATCCCAAAGCATTATACTGCCACCACCATGCTTCACATCAGGGATGGTGTTCTTTTGGTGATACGAAGTGTTGTTTTTGCACCAAACATACCTTTTGGAATAGTGGCCAAAAAGTTCAACCTTGGTCTCATCAGACCACAACACATTTTCCCACATGCTTTTGGGAGACTTGATGTATTGTTTTGAAAATTTTAGCCAGGCCTGGATGTTTTTCTGTGTAAGAAAAGACTTCCATCTTGCAACCTTACCCCATAATCCAGACATATGGAGAATACAGGAAACTGTTGTCACATGTAGTACACAAGTAGTACTTGCCAGGAATTCCTGCAGCTCCGTCAGTGTTGCTATAGGTCTCTTGGCAGCCTCTTGACCAGTTTCCGTCATGTCTTTTCATCAATTTTGGAGGTATGTCCAGTTCTTTGCAATGTCACTGTTGTCCCATATTTCCCCCACTTTTTGATGACTGTCTTCACTGTGTTCCATGGTATATCCAATGCTGTGGAAACATTTTTGTACCCTCCTCCTCCTCACTGATACCTTTCAACAATGAGATCCCTTTGATGCTATCTAAGCTCTCTGTGGAACCATGGCTTTTGCTGTAGCAGGCAACTGAGTAAATGTCAGGAAAATCCTACTAGGACAGCTGAACTTTATTTGGGGTTAATCAGAGTCTCTAATCGATGGCAGGTGTGTACCCAAAGAAGACTGAATGCTGTAATTAAATCAAAAGGTGCTTCAACAAAGTATTAGTTTAAGGGTGTGCACAGAAAAAAACAACAAAATATTAGTTTAAGGGTGTGCACATTTATGCAACCAGCGTATTGTATGTTTTTCATTTTTTATATATATTTTCTTAACAGATTTGTTTGATTTTCAGTTGAACTGTACAGGTTATAGGTCACATTAAAGGTGGGAAAAGTTTTGAAATGATTTATTGTGGTCTCATTTTTTTATATCACAAAATCCTGGCATTTTAACATGGATGTGTACATTTTTTATATCCACTGTATTTTATCATAGTCGTTATTATATGGTCCTTTGCCTAATATGCATTTAAATGAAAGTCTTGAAAGCAAACTGTAGTACATGGATTGAGTGGACATTTTGTAAAATGGGAAAAAGTCTAGTCACAGTAGGAGGAAGATGATTGTGGTGAGGGTCACTCTTTTTGGAGTGAGTGACATCAAGAGTGGAGTGCCACATGCAACTAAAAGGGGCGTGTACTATTTAATTCAATGCAGTTAAATCTGATATTATTAGGGGTTAGGAGAATAAGGTAAGTTTTGTTTAATAAGGATAGAAATCCAGAGTCAGCACTTGAGAATTTCAAAGAAGATTCTGACAAAGGATATTGGAAAGCCGCATGCGCATCTGTAAAGGAGGCAGTTTGGCTTAATGTGGAAAAAAGTGAAGTGATACATTTAGGGTATAATATTGCAGAGAAGTAGCATTAAGGGAGAAAGACGTAGCTCATATCAAGATCAGTAATGAACTTCTCCTGGACTGTGGAGAATTTCATCTGTTAGATAATAACACTGACCAGATTGTGAGATTTACAGTACGTTAATGACACTGACCAACTGATGAGATTTACAGTACAATAATGACACTGACGATTTGTTGAGATTTTCAGTAAGAAAATGACATGAACCAGTTGGTGAGATTTACAGTACGATTGTGACACTGCTTAGTTGCTAAAACATACAGTATGATAACAACACTGACCTTTTGCTGAGAAATTCTTTAATTAAGGACAGTGATCAGTCGATGAGATGTATGTTAAGATAAGGGCACTGGCCAGTTGCTGAGATGTGCAGTAAGATAAGGACACTGGTTAACTGCCTGAAATGTACAGCAAAATAAGCATACTGACCAGTTGATGAGATGCAAGGTATTGGTCAGTTGTATTCATGCACAGGAAGATAGAGACACTGGTTAGTTACTGATTTGTACAATATTACAAAGACACTGACTAGTAGCTGAGATGTATAATGAAACAAATGCACTGGTATAGCCTTACATTGAAGCATTCTATTTAGTTTCAAAAAACACATAAATATACCTGCATAGCATCATCAGAGGGAGTAAAAAGAACGGCATTTCAAGTAATAAAGGGGACAGCCTGAAATAGATTCACAGAAAGGCATAGACAATTAGGCGTATTTGTGATGGAGATTAAAAGGAAGAGGGTAACATGATCTGCTTTTTCATGATATTACAGGGGATTCTAAATTGGTAGATCTGATGATCAATTGTGGGGATAGAGGGCATTAGTTAGAAACAGCTGTGATAAACTTTAATTTGGATGTGTAGAAATATTTTTTGTCTTTATAGAGGTTATGGAAGATTCTTAGAACAGTTTGCTAGAATGGGTGTTCAGATTTGATTCCTAAAGGCTTTTAAGGCTACAAATGATGAGTGGGAAAGGGAATAACGACTATTGTGGATTATTTACTTGATATTCCGGCAGATTAGATGCCCATACCATTCATTTCTTCTATTAATATTAACACAATGTAATGTGAAGCAACGTGTTCACCCTGGAAACGATGCACTAATCTCTATATGCTTTATAATTTGTGCTTCATAGTTGCAGAAGTTCCATGCACAGAATATGGCATGCATTGTGTATATATCATATTTTTGCAGTGTACACTGTGTATACCACATTATGACATACACCACAGTTTATAGTAAATATCAACTCCTGTTTACTCAGCTCATTTATGGTGCTGAGCATCCAGGTGCTGCACACACTGTTTATACAGATTGTGGCATTCTCAAATCAAACATAGTGTATAACACATCATGGCACATGTATCACAGTGTGTACTAAATGTTGACGCCTGTTTAGTCTGAACAGCAAATATTCTGAGCTTTCAGGTGATGCACACATTGTGTACATACAGAGTATGGCACTCTCACATTGCATATTGTGTATACCACATTATGGCATACATAACACAGTGTGTAATAACGAATGGCTCTGGTTAACTCTGAGCACCTAACATGCTGACACACTGTGTACATAAAGAGCACAACACTCTCACATTGCCCATTATGTATACCACATTATGGCATACCTATCACAGTGTGTAATAAATGTTGGCTCTTGTTTATTCTGAGCACCTAACATGTTGAGAATTCAGCTGCTGCAAACACTGCTTGCATAGTGAGTATGGCATTGTCACACTGCACACCGTTTCATGCATCATATCATGATATATAATAAGTGCTGGCTTTGGGGCATCAATGAATAAAGTCCTGACTGTGACCCAAATGATTTGAGTGTGATTCAAGGCCTTAGTACAGCAGCAGCTGATGTGAGCAGAGAAGAATGATGAGGCCATGACAGCTCACTTCTCTCCAGGGAAAGGAAAAGAGGGGGATACTGGTGACACATGCCATTGCCTTATTTCCAGGGAGGCTACTACATCTGGGCAGACATGAGGAACGGAACTTAGAGAGATGCATCAGCACAGAACATCCTATTCCATACCTGCAGACAGATCACATGACCCTGCATAAGAAACAAGTTAGGACTTCCCCTCAACCTGCTTAAGAAGCAGTTAAGCCCAGTATTTTAGGTTAATGTTCTCTCTTATCCCCATTTATGAAGCATGTATAGCCTGCAAAGGCAAAAGGGTGTTTCCATCTAGAGTTATGTTACTGCCCAGACACTACATAAATCCTATGTGTTCTCTGACATGCACTGGTCCTGTGGATGATGGAGGAATAAGATGAGGTGGAGGGTACAAATTCAGTGGTGGCTGACTCTGCTAGCAAGTTCACAGAAAATGGACCCTCTACACAAATGAAAAAAAAATCTATATAAAAGGAACCATAGGGTTGTTTGCTCAATCTCTTTTTTCCCCATAGGAAACCCTCCAAAATCTCTAAGCACTGTACGTTATTTGGTTGTCATGCTTTCATGAGGAGATGTCATATACAGTTCTGTAACATTAAAAACTGTATTTGTTGTTAGGGTAAGGTTTGCACCCCTGTTGGATTTTTTAGGTAGTTTTTGAAAATTAGTTTATTGAAAAAAGTACAATGTCTGAGAATAAAGCATACTCGGTGATGAAGATCTGGATTAGTTTAAGTTTTTGCTGGAATCTCTTTTTCCTCCTTCCAAAAACAACATTTCACAATTTAGCTTAAATTCATGTGTTCAGCTAAATTAAAATACCTTACAGTTCTTCATTATTTTTCAATGCTCTGTTTCACATTAATATACTCGTATGTGTTAAAAAATGAAAAACATTAACAAATGCATGGATCTATTTTAATAAGTTAACTTTTGAGTTTCCGTGAAGCCAAAGAGTGGTTTATTTTTGGATCACTTGAGTTATAAATTAGTACTTGTTGGCTTACCCTGATGTAACCTTGCAAGCACTTGATAGGTAGCGGAAGATACTGTGTGCCGTTGTGTTTGTGAAATGGTGTACTTACTCATTATCGCCAGTATAGCTGCAGATAATAATGGCGATAAAAATGCAAATTTATTTTTAAATACGTGTGCAATGTTTTTGGACACTTTAGTTTCACACTATATTGAGTGCTGGAAATTTGTAATCTGTGAATCTCTGTCTCTCTCTCTCTCTCTATATATATATATATATATATTTGTTTTTTTTTATGGGACCCTGTCATCACCCATTGACCATTAGTTAAATTAGATGCCCAGCCCCCCACCTTTCAGAGTAATTTCACCATACAGAGCTCCTAACATCAGAAATAAATGAGAATTTTGCTACTACTTTATGTGCCAGGGAAGTGAGGACTTAGAGATTGTTGATTTGTACGCAGTGGACATAATTTTGTCATAGCCAATCAGCATCCCTAGCTGAGGGAGTGACAGTAAGTTTCATTCTCCGAGGGAGGAAGAAACAGGAAGTGTCATCACTGTAGACAGGATCTGTATGCACCTGCTGTACACTAGTTGTTTCTCATTCTCCATACTTGCAAGATGCAGTCTGAAATGTCCATGGCCTCCACAAGAGGTCATATATGGAATGTTCAGTCCTGCACTACCTAGTAGATCTTGGGTGGTGGGGCTGGGCAAAAGTAACATCTGACAGATGATCCTTACAAATCCCTAAGTGGTAAAGACAGACATCATGCCTTTGTACCTGTAGACTAATGAAATATGTGCTGTGGTTTTTTTTTATGTTTTAGTTTGTGTTGTCACTGTAAGCACACAGTCTGATTTACATTGTGTAGGGTCAGTAAGCTAGGATTATGCAGAGAAGGTAGGATGGCTATGCAGTAAACAAAGTTAAGTCATTCCTTCTGATGTGAAAACATTTACTTTATGGTGTAGTTCCATTACTGGAGCATGTCATATGCTCCATTACAAATTAAGGTTAAATTAAAGTTATCTGTCTGCAACAGTTAGTTGGCAACTTACTTTTGCAGGGAGTACAGCTTTCTTGTGGCTACATTATGTTCAGTAATGTACCAGTATGCAGTGGTTTGTGTATTATTGTAGATGCTTAGGTATCTGAGTCTAGTGATACATGATCTTTCTGTTTGTACACTTCACTGCTTAGGATTCATGGGAGGGTTGGTTGCAAATCAAAAATGCTGGTAGGACTATCCTTAAAAACAAAAGAAAATAACAAACCTTTTAAGTACTTTTGTAATTGAAACAGCATAGAACATCATGCTGTTTACAATTTACATTTTGGAGATAAAATCATTGGCTTCTAAGGCAGTGAAAAAACTTTCATGACCAAACATGGTACATAATGTAAGGACTGCTAATCGAAGGGAGAAATAATCATAATAAATGAGAAACTGACTTTAAAAGACTCAATACATGAATATCCTTTAGCCATTAAGTGTAGGAAGGGTCACATGTGTTATCTCTGCTGACGAAGAATTAACACATGATGGCCTTTTTTTTAAAGTCACATTTGATTTGCTATCTAGGAAGGTATAGCCTTGTCAAGAAGCACTTGAGAATGACAATGCATTAGTTACTTGAGGACATGAGTGACAGAACTTTTTCGACTCCCACTCCAGTTAGTGGTTACTGCCACAAGAAGATAGCACATGAATGCCTTTTAATTGCTGCCTCACTCATTGAGGCTTCTTTGTTTCTGGAACAGGCATGTGAAAACTAAAGTTTACAGAAAACTATAGCTTTTTTACAGCTTAGCAAAGCGGGGAGAAAATGGCAATTTGCTTTAGACATACAGTACACAAAATTTGTTGTGATTTCTACCCTTGTTGCTTATGATATGGGTTTGGCATGATTCTGTCTAGTCTGTTTTTACTGTTTATCAGAATGTGGTTTCCAAATTGCCTTCCTTGCTCCAATTTACAAGACCAGGGAGTCTAAGGTACTCCCACTAAGTATCCCATTATGTTCATACAAGCCCAGAGAGAGTGAAACAGAATAAATTCATTTCAGAATGTGTGTGTGTGTGTGTGTGTGTGTGTGTGTGTGTGTGCGTGTGCGTGTGCGTGTGTGTGTGTGTGTGTGTGTGTGTGTGTGTGTCTGCCCTACAGACTTAACCTTGTGGCATGCATGTTATTTATTTACTGTCTTCTGGCATGTCTGTAATGGTACACCAAACCAAAGAACTGCACTGATTTTTCAGAAAAAAAAAAATTGTTTATTTTAGACCAAGCAAACATAAATCCATACAAACCACCACAGAGTAATGAATAAAGACTAATTTTGGAGGAAGTCCTCTTTGAGGGTAATTTGTTCTTTGGTTTGGTGAATTGCTGTTTTGCAGAACCTGGCAGGGGTTATTGGTGGATCTCCGTAATGGTGGCACGTGCATTAGAAAACTAGGAAACACATGTTTTTCTGAAGTTTCACTGTAAATTCTGACTTCATAAAAAGGATTATTTACACAAGTTTCGCTATATATAGTTATTCTGTAGACACTTCCCTTTTTCAGTTTCTGTACAAGTAATGTTCATTTATTTCTTTTTAATAATCATGATTTTTTATTTTCATTTTGTCAAAATCCAGTCTAAACAATTGAAGAAAACAACACTCTTGAGCCAATGCACATAAATAAAAAAAAAATCTTCATGTTATGAGGTAACCCTACTATATTGTTATTTTTGAGAATGACGCCATAACAAACTTCATTAGATAATGAAATCATATAATCCCTTAAAGTCCAATGACCAAATAGTAGGGCCTTTGATAGATACATGTATATGTGATCTTGATTCCAAATGGAGAAACCCATTACTAAAATTCCATTTGGGAGTATATTTTATGGATATGTTGTACATCTATGACTCATATTTGCTTGCTGTGGATACACGGAAAACAAAATAAAAATATTAGAAAAAGCAAATGTCAAAAAAACAGACTTTTTAAAGTTATTTTTATAGGTGTAAGTCCTTTGCACTCCCCAAATGGTGTTCACCCCAGATATATATGCTGGTTATAAACATACCTCTCAACCTCTTAGGGCAAGAAATCTGGACAAAGCCATAAATAAAAGTAGGACAAAGGCCCAAAAATAGGGACATTTTTTAAATATTGCTCTTACAAACTTAGAAAGTTGACAGAATAACAGGTTTTGCTTTAGCATGAATTTTCTGAAGGGTACGAAGTCTGAAACTAAAATGCCTGTCTTTGTTTTCTAACTTCAGTCTTTAATGATTTACCACTAATTTGCCAAAAAAAACACATTTCTTTGAAAAATGGACCAGAAATATGAGGCCAAAATCTGGACATTCTGTGAAAATCTGTACAGTTGAGAGGTGTGGTTATAAATGCTAACTCCTAGATTGCCATGCTTTGAAAAAAGGACATACTGTGACACTCAGTAATCTCAAACTTAATATATGTACATCCACATTGTTTGCTCCTTCTGTCTCGCTGTTGTTGTACTTGCACTAATGAGTCTCAGAATTAACACAGTTACCCAGTTCTATAAACAGAGAAAATCTTATAGGAATCATTTGTCAGAAGAAAAAAAGTTCCTTAAAACTGTCCTCATAAATCAGGAAATGTTATGGTGACTTGTAGGAATTTCTGAGAGTATCTGTGTGAAAAAAGAACATGACTGAAGAAGGGGAACAATTACTACAGTTAGGTTTTCTCTCTGTTTTCCCACTGTCTGGTCATAAATACAAAAAAGATCCAATATGAAATTATGCAAATCAAACAATTTTCAATAAAATCTCACTGTGTTTATCAGTCAGGCAGTTATACTAACTAGTATAGTCTTTATTATTCATAATTAAGTATTTTATAAGATAATGTAACAAAAAGGGCAATGCACTTTGGATAAATTTACAAGCCCAAATGATGTGAAAGGTATTTCCTATGAATCCTCTTCACAAATAGTGTAATTTGGTGTTAGCAATTTGCCCATAACCAGAGGTTTATGGAGAGTCAGACTGGTATTATGCAAAAGCATAAATTTGTGATGTGTAAATTTGGGGGTATTGTAGGTTTTATATACATCAGCCACCTCGCAGTGTAGACCTTGGCTCTAGAAAATTGTCACTGTTTAAGTCACACCCCGACCCCATGTGCAAAAATGGGAAAAGGGGCTATGGATGGATGGATATTAAACTGCCTCCCACTCTAAGAAGCACTTATTGTTTTGACTATTTAGATCAAAACAAAACTATGGAAAGAGGAAACACATAACATTTTGTTAGGTTAAGTGTTTGACTCTCAAAAAAATGAGAGAAACAATATTCAGAGCAAAATTATTAACTCAGATACTTGAATTAAAATAACTGAACAAGTGACATCAAAAACATTTAACCAATCTTCTAATTCAAGAATGATATCAATATAATCAATATATTCAATTTAATCATTACGTCTAGTAAAACCAAGCCATACAAAATTAATAGAGAATCTGAAGCTGTAAGTATTTTTTCTTAGTCTTTCTTTCCACTCTTGTTTCATCTCTGATTGGGTGGTTTTCTTTTGATCATTTTGTGTAATGACAAAAGTGAATATCTAAATAGTATGTGGAATTTAGTACAGAAATATAAAGAAATGAATGGCTGAGATTCGGGAAGGACCACTGCCAGCAGTAAGCTTTAACACAGGCTGTTACTACCGGTAGTTGCCCTTTTTGATTCACAAACTGGGCCTAAAATAAAGAGTCTGGCCTTCCAGTAATGGGTAGGGGGACACTAAATACCAGGTATTTTTAAATATTACTCTAAGTAATGTAAAATGTTAATAGAACAACAGGTTTTGTATCACAAATCATATTCTGACCAGCAATAAGTATGAAAGTGTAATGTCTGGCATTATTGACTGAATGTAATGGTCCACAAGTTACAAAGGACAAGGGAGTTATAAGAGGGAGAAATCAGGGATGTTCTGTAAACTCAGGGACAGTTGAAAGGTATGGGTGGCATGTCTTTATTTATGTACGGAGATGCTACTGTACCTTTCAATAACTATGATTAAGTCTTCCAAACAAAGCTGAGGGGAACACTGGACAACACCATTGAGACATTTTAACTATTATTCTAAACTACTTAAAAGGCTAATAGAACAACCAGTCTCGCACTGTAATGCATTTTCTGAACGCTAAGAAGAAGAATGAAACACTAATGTCTGACATTATTTACTGACTGTAATCAGTGTTGAAACTCGTGATGTTTGAATGTGTGGATATGTGTGAGAGAAAGAGTGATTGGTGGGGGCCCCTGTGCAATCACAATGAATTGGTTAGCAGCAGTACTTACTGCAAGTCAGTGTTGATTAGCACAACTGGTAACACCACACAATTCAGAAACATGCAAGTTTAGCAGTATCAGAAGTTTCCACATTGAAGCTAAACTTGTCTTTGATAAAATACCCATTTTTGTCCACAGCAGTTAGTACCTGTGGTAGGCTTCTTTCTGAACTGAATACCATCCACTTATTTCTTTCCTTTTCTGTTTTTGAGAAACTCAGCCAGAAGGGCATCATTTTGACTGTGCTGTTGTTAAACTGAGAAAGTGATCTCTAATATGGTCATTGTTACAAGATTAACTTGTGGAGTAGCACTGTTTATAATGCTCCATAATTTCAGCATTTTTTAGGTAACAAAGAACATATCTCTGTTCCATACCCCTTAACCTTTAAGTGCAAGAAATCTGGACAAAACCAAAATTCACAAAAGGCAGAGTCCCAAAATCAGGGACAGATTTTAAATATTCTTATAATCTTAGAATATTGCTAGAATAACAGGTTTTGCATTGACATGCATTTTCTGAAGGATATGAATTCTGAAACTCAAATGTATGTCATTATTTAGTGACTTCATTCCTCTGTGAGCTGTCAGAAAACCACAAATGTTATGAGGAGTGGATCAAAAATATGAGGCAAAAATTTGGACATTCTGCAAAAATCTGGACAATTGGGAGATGGATCCTTCTCTTATATGATCCAGAAAAGAATCCATTAGCATAAGAATGTGTGGGTGCGTGTGTGTGTCTGTGTGTGTATATGTGTCTTAAAGGTTCATTATTATTTAAAATATAATGGTTATCAAAGAGTGGCTGCAGCAACATACATTTCTGGAACAGACCTATTTTGTTCAGGAAATTATGTGTATCCATTATTAAAATTATGATAAACAAAGACAGTTTTGGAAAAAATATATGAGGCTTTGTGTATAAAAGGCTGTCTTGATAGAAATGCCTAGATTCTTTATGAATACTTGGATTGCTACAATCCTTAAACAGTTATTACTAAATGCTGAAATAAAGTGCCCTGAAATACTAAACATCTTCACTAGTCTTGAAGCCATGTAGCAGAGAGAAAGGCTGAAAAATAACATTTAGCTGGTTACACTCTCAAAGACTATTTCATATCTCGAAGGAATAAATCGTTGTTATAGCACCAAAAGATGCACATGTGAATAGGAAACAGATTTCACTAGTGATAGGTATTTTACTTCAATAGCTAAAGGTTGTTGGTAGGAAAACTCTTCTAGCAAAGCCCTCTCCCGATTGGTTCATTCTGTACAGCCATTAGAGTAAAACAAAAAATAATAACTATGGCATTAAAATGAGAAATAAAACCAGTTTATCGGACAATCTTCTGTGAACTTTGCAAAAAAAAAAAAAAAAACTTGGAATAGACATATGAAAATCAGCAATAAGTTAAAAGTAGGTAACTGAAGTAAACACTAATACCACAATGGAGTCACCCTGTTTTATTTAGTTATTTATTTAGTTACTCCCTTACTTGCTTACTAAATAATTAAGTCTAAATACCTATAAAGAAAATAGTTGCATTTAAAAGTTTTTGTCACCACAGAGCAAGGATGGATGTTCTTGTTTATGATGTTACCCTCATCAGAAACTGCAGGCAGCTAATGGCCTAACGTGGACAAACATGCACATGGAAACACCAAGGTGTGTTTTTCATAATCCACAATGGCTTCCCAGAGAATACTTAAAAAAGATTCATTTTTTTCATTGTGAAACAAAGTAGATATTGCCATAAAAGTATTTTGGGGGGAGGGAGTATTAAAGTTTTTTTTAAATAGAAAATTAGTTCATTGGATTAGTTATAAAGGAAGATCAAATTAAGAACTGCTAATAAGCACAATCCTCTTAATTTTACGACATCCATCCACGCTAGAGCACAATCAACTAGGCAAGATACTGTTGTATTTAAAAACAGGCTAAATCTTAAGAATAAGGTTAAACTCCAGCTATAAACCTATGAGTTACTATAACTAATAAATAATCTGTAAATTCAAAGTGTTACACTAGTTCAAATCCATTGTGGAAATCACCAGGCTCCAGCATGACTACAGGTATGGGGAATCCTAAAATTTATTACAAGTTAAGGAGGAAAACTAACATCACCAGACATTTACATTTAATAATTTAATTCCAATATTTAAACGTTAGTAATTAATTATCAGAGGCAAGTACACAAAGCACTACCAAAATACATCAATGCAAGGAGGTCAAAACAAGCCAAGACAAGCAATAATTTAAATTAGGGAACACTAAAACTTGAACACCTGTGCATCCCGACAATATGTACTATCTATGAAGTCTATACATCAACCAAATAATGTCCAAGCTGAAAAACAAGGTAGAAACTATAAGTCACATGGCCACTCTTAAAATGAGGCATGGACTAAAAAATCATAGTGTTGTCTATTATTTACCAAGTCATGGTATCAAACATAATGTAAATGTAAAAAATATATACTTTGCATTTACTCAAAACAGTTTTATGCATTCTGTGAAAACTGGTAATTATCCATAGGAATACAGTCGACCCTATTGAAGATATATAAAAAAAAAAAAAGATACGGGTTTTGGCTACGCCATTTTCTCCAGGCAGAGTCTGAAAAAAAAACTTATATTTCTTTCTTGCTAAATGTTCGACAGAATCCAAATCTGCCAGAAATATAACTATGTATTTACTAATTTTATTTTATTTTCTAAACCTAAACGTCCTCATAAGGCAGACATACTAATGTGATCTGATTGTCCTGAAAAGCTACTACTTGCCCATAATGCATTGTGAATCCATGGTTTGTGAGATTACAAAGCCCTAGTAAGTCTTGTCATATCACAGTCCTATTCACTAAGACTGGAAGCAGTGAAAATTGCTGTCAAGTCTGAGTAACAATGTCAGTGACATTTTTGTGGTTACTCTTAAGCATTTAATCTCTCTGTTTATATATATATATATATATATATATATATATATATATATATATATATATATATATATGTATAGAGAGAGAGAGAGATTACACCATCTGCGAAGCACAAAGAAGTAACTGAGATAGCATAGCCTTTTTAAAAGTGATATTTTGGGAGTTTTAGGCCCTGCCTTCCTTACTTGATTCAGGCAAAAGGTAATATTTCCCAGCTTGGGCAGCACAGCTATTTGAGTGAAATTGTATAGCTGGTTTACATTGAGCAACATTTTGTTGTCACACTTATCCAAATTTGTTACTCTTTTATTATAATTTAGAAAATATATTTCCTTTTAATGTTCTCTTTTCCAGTTTAAAAGTTGAAATTTGAAGTGTATATAAAGGTTATTCCTTGCTTTAATGATGCTGGGATCAACATAGTAAGCTTATTTAATGTTAGCCAGCAAAAGTCTGTCATCCCAGCCTTTGTTTTTCTAAAATGTTATGGAATGCAAAATCAATTCCTTTGCATTCTGGTTATGCTATACATTACAGCTCTTAACTTTGTAGCAGTTTCTATAGTTTTTAGACATCTTTAGAAAATAAAGCATTTCCTTGCTCTTTTTTTTTCTTTACTTTTAACAATATCAAAGTATAATTTGTGGATCTTTTTTAACATAGCCTTTCTCATTTGACTTGGTTTCACTTTAATCAATTAAACATCATATATTGCAGATACAAACTTCCACCTCTACTGGGAATGTAATTGCATTTCTGCACCATCTTCAGGTAAATCTTTCATTAGGGCTTAGTTTAACAATTGCATTCTTTACTGTATTTTCTAAGCTCATTCAGTTTGTCACCTGAGATAGGCAGCTGCAGAAAAAAACTGAAGAACTTCAAGATCGCTCTTTAGCAGATATTTTTCTCCTTTAAACATGCCCTGGTGCAGCGGTAGCATTGTTGCCTCACAGCAAGAGGTTCTCCCATTCGATTCTCAGCTTGGGATGGGAGTGCCTTCTGTTTGGAGTCTGCATGTCCTCCCCACAGTCGAGTGGGTGTTTGAAAGACATGCGTTGAAGGGGTGTGCCTTCGTTGAAGGTTGGGCGTCGGGCTGGCAACTCAACACCATAAAAACCAACTGCCAGTCATTAGGGGACCGGAGTTCCGCTGTGGCAACCCCTAACCAGGAAAAGCCGAAAGACAAACAACAACAACAACAACAACAAACATGCTCTTCATATAGTATCAGCAATGTACATTTACTTTGCACACCTATATTGCACCTCCATATCATACTTCGGTAAATTTAATACAATTCACTGTAATCTGTCTGCTGCTTGCTGAAGTGATTTCTTAAAGATACTCTGTAGTACTTTATGATCTGACGTCACGAACATTACTTAGTCATCATTCTAATTACGATACTTTCCACACCAACATATACTATGCAACACTTCCTTTTTTGTTTGTGCTCAACTCATCTTTGCTTCTGTTAGAATTCTTGACACATTTGCTACTGATCTATTTTGCTTCATCAGCACTACTATTAATCTATGTTAACTCACATCTACTTGAAGTACAGCTGACTGCAATGCAGTTCAGAACATAAATTTAGGTGTGTCTGTAACAAGCATTTTTAGATCTCAAAATTGTTCTCCTGCAATACTGACTGAAATCTGGACCACATCTTGCTCTAGCAATATTCACACTGTGAAGCCTTTTAAGTTGGGGTTTTACCATTCCAGGAAAACATGACAAATAATTATGAAAACTGACTTGTTTTTTTATGGTGGCTGTGTATTTAGTATGACACTGATTTTTTTCCAAATCTGGGTTTAGACTAAATGTGTAAACTTTGATGATATATTTATGATAAGCCTTGTATATCTGATATTCACTCAGATATAACCTCATCCCTTTCTGCCTCAATCTGTCTAATGGTTTAAAAAGATTTACATCATGGCCTTATCTGCAGGCTGCCTAGACAAGCACAGTTTATTATGCTAATCAAGCCATACAAATGTATTATTTTTCCAACAACTATCTGAAATACTTCCTGTGCTGATCAAATACCAACCATCTTAAAAGTATTCCCTACAAGGTATTAGTGTGCAGCTTTGGATTAGCCTAATTCAGTCTGGTTTGCCAAAAGCCTTAATTAGCATCTAGTACAGAAAAATATTTGACATTGTGCACAGCTGAAACAACCTATTCAGCTGTCTGACGCTGACAGTATTACCATGTTTGTCTCTATTTACAGATTGAAGATTTATACAAATTATATGCATGTAATGCTTAATAACTACAACCATTCTATTTATCCACTTGATGAGATCCAGCTCTTTAAATAGCACATAAAGGCCCTCCTTTCTTTTTAGTTGAAGCTCTGTTCTAACAGCAGTTGGTACTCACTTGATGAATCAGCAGCATGCATCTGGTGATATTTTAATATTCTGTCCCAGTGGAGAACAGCCTAATCAAATAAAACAATATGGCTTTCACTGCAGAATATCATCAAGTCTGATTCCACAACTTTCTGATTTAAATTGCTTTATTCCTTTTCAGTATCATTTGCCTGTTTAACTTTCAGTGAGGGCTAACAATGGATTAGATAACAAATGTAGTCCGCAACTAGTTTGTAAAAAAAAAAAATAGCACAGCCTTAAACAATTCATAGAATTTCCTTTACCCTTTAGAGTTTCTAACATACTACAGTATACTTGGAAGAGCCTAGGTACCATGTTGTCACACAAATGAATATCTGTGCCACCTTACACAATTTACAAACTTCATTTTGCCAAGAGCACCTGCATAAGAAAGAAAATGATAAAATGGCACAACAAAATTGTAAACAATGGTACGCAAATACACATCCTGTAGCTCTGTACAATACATATAGCACATGCTCAGAGTGGTGACACAAACTTTCAAACACTGCAAGGAAAGCCTACACCAGAGCTCATTATTAACATAGTATGCAAATTACTCTTGCTCTGCAGTAATGTCTCCCAAGGATGAAAGTTTTATGAATTATTCATTGCATTTTACAGAGCAACAGCAGGTGGAACAAATATTGTACTATTGTCCCCTGCTGACATTTCAGCAGAAGCTAAAGCTGAAGAATGACCAGTGCCCTCTTGACCTTGTTACATTGTACCTTTGCACTGACAAAATTGACATGCATCAATAAAACATATTCTGTGATGTCACTATCAGTCTCTCAGACACGCAAACAGTGTACACACTGACTACCAGAGTAGGATCTGGCATCCCTGTGACCTAGTAAAGGATAAAATGGGTTATTAAACAAATAGCTAGATGGCATGAGTAATAGCTTTCCTTGGTGACCTAAAATACTGCACCAGTTAAGTGATTCATCAGAACCCTGCATGTACAACCTAGGAATACTAATCTAGTTATGTGATTTATTAAGGACCTGGATCCATGCATACAGACTTTGTGGAAGCAAATTCAGTTTGGCGGAATATAAACTGTAAAAACACCACTCCAGGAATCAACTCACCAAGGACAAAAATAAAAAAAAACACTGAAAAACTGGAGAAACAGTCACCATCCACTTTTACTGTGTTCCTAGTACTTCAGCATCAAGCCTTCCAGGGAAAAATCATACACAAGAATGGTGTACTTTATATACATTTCACTGCATTCATTATTCAATCATACAATAACTGATCAATTAATCAGTGAGTCAAGAAAGTTAAAATCTAAAGTGCATCCTGAGCAGTAAAGTGCTTCAGAAACATTTAAAGTATATCAAAACATATAAAGTGCAACCCCTTACATTCCTATTGCATTTAACATTACAATTTAAGAAATTCATACAAAAGCACTTATGCATCTCTAGAGTAACAAATACTAAAACATTTTGGCCTACAATGATTGATCAATTAATCTGTGAGTCAAGAAAATTGAAATCTAAAGTGCATCTAGAGCAATGAAATGCTTCAGAAACATTTAAAGTGCATCAAAAAAACGTTTAAAATGCAACCCCTTTCATTTCCTATTGCATTTAACTTAACAATTTAAGACGTTTATGCTAATGCATCTATACATCTTTAGATTAACGGTACGGTATTCAAGTTTTTTTTTAAGTTACAAGTTCACTCTTCTCGGAGAGCTTTCAGATGCAAATTTTAAGATGTTTAGTTGTTATACAAATCCATGCCTTAAAGTTGGACCAATTTAGGGAAATAATATAATTTAAGGAAAACGGGTGAGAGAATATGTTCTTTTTTATGACGGGATATGTAAAATAACTACCTGCAACGGAATAGTTACTATGGATTATTATTTTGAATTTGGGATATTAAAACATCCCAAATCTTATTAACGAATATACAATGCCAAACATATGCATTATATCAGCGCTGTTACATACGCACTCAGAATAAACATTAAAAGTGAAAAACATGACAGCTTGTATAGCTGGTGTAAAACATAGCTTGTTTAAAGAAAGTAGTATTTTTAACTACCCACACTAGTTTCTTCTATCATACAAAATTATAGAGAATAAACTCTTCTTAAAACACTCTACGCACCTTAAACTCACACCAATACGTATGTCCATAACTTGTAGCTTCTTTGTATTTCTGCACAAGTACTGTCTCTAGCACTACATTCGAAGTGCAAATATCTACATAACTTATTTTATATACTTGCTTCTCGTTTAAAACAGCACTTAAAAAAACTTCAATAAAACCGTGACATAACACATGGGCATGGTTACAACTTCATACCAGAGAAAATAACGAAATGCCAACGCCGACTACGACAATGGCACTAAAACCTGACCACACGGACCAAAACTAACGGGTGTGAAGTTTAAGGAGCTAGATTTTAAGTTAATTGACTGTCCTGCAATGTAAATGCGCTACCATTATCAAATCAAATACGAGTTCTCTGTACAGCAAACTCTCCAAAATCTAGTGCTTGTTTCAGGAGGATCACAGATTTACAACCATTCAGATTAGTGAAGAGGACTTTAGTTCACTGTATTTCGCATCCATTGCTGCCAATTTTTAGATACGAATAACAAAACCCGGTTCTGTTTACAGTGCCGTACTAATATGCATTGATAGTCAGAACGTGGTTGATTTTCTGCTAAAATACTAGGACACCTGGATGCATGCCTTTTTACTGTATTTTTCATCCAGTAACAAAACTGCCTACATCTGCAGTTTTCAGATTAAAAAAGAACGTGTGAAATTCTACTAAGAGAAATACTCTCTCTTTTTTAGAACCAGACATAAAAGTTTGCACTGACCAAGTAAGTTAATGAATCTGCCAAAATTCTTCGGAACCACAGTACAATTGTGTTCAGTTTCCCAAGGGAAGGAAAATAATCCTGGAAAATGTCAGGCTAGGGTTTAATTTTAAAAGATGATGGTAGGTAGGGGGTGTGTATGCTGATGTCACAATGTGGGTGGAGCTATCTGAGCCAGACTGAGAGCGGGACGCTCCTCAAATAAAAAGAGCCTAATTGCTTAAAAATAAGGGGAAAGGTGCAGAAAGAGTGACACAGATGCACTTTACACTTCTTAAAGTATGCATTAGTGAAAAAAAAAAACAGTGTGTTCTGGAAGCTGCATCTTTGACACTCTCCCTTTAAATATTTTACCCCATACATATTAATCATTCATCCTATATGTCTGTGCATTTGTAAAATAATGCATAGTGAAACATTTCATCCTATGCATGTAAATCTAACTCCATATTAAGCCCATGGGGCCACAAAGTTCCAAAATTAGTAATATATCTACATTCCATTCTTAACAAAATGCACCCATATTCCATGCCTTGTACTGCATAAAGTTTATTTAAAACAGAAAAAAATAAACTGCTAGTGTTACCATTGTGGACAGCGTGGAAATGCCAGGCCACAGGATTATTAAGCCTGACATCCCCCAAATGCCTCATAATCCTTCTTTTCACCATTCTTCTGGTTTGGCCTGTATACCACTTTACAGGTAGACAATCACATCCAATGGCATAAACAACCCCACTGGTACTGCAATTGTAAGATCCCAGGGCGATGAACTTCTTTCCATTAATCAAAGTACCTGAAATGTTCTTGCATTTGTCACACACCTTGCACCTTCCACATCTAAAGGTGCCTACTGTGTTAGAACCAGTTTCCATCCTACTTACCCTACTGTTCAATAATTCCTTCAGGTTATGAAATCTGCTATGAGAAAAAACAACCCTTCCCTTGAAAATGTTGCCCACTTCCTCGTTCTGCTGTATGATAGGCCAAAACTTGTGCACTAATGCCTTCAATGTAGCTGAAAAAGGGGAAAATTTATTAACAAAAAATATATCATCCTTGTCCACTTTATGATAATCTCCATGCCCATAATGTGTTGCATGACTCCATACTCTCCGACCAGAGATTTGCTTTCTCACTTTTTCCTCAGCCCTCTTTAACACCTGGCTAGAATACCCTCTCTTCGCCAACTTGCATCTAACAATGTTAAATTCCCATCCAATGTGGTTCTGTCATTAACATTGTCACTAATGCACTTGAATTCTCCATAAGGGGGAGAATCAAGTGAATGTTCTGGAAGCCTGCTGTCTGCACTCAAAATGTTATTAGCTGCTGTTTCCTTATAAAATGGTTTAAAAGACACTAGCTTGTCTTTATCCACAAAGAACTCCAAGTCTAGAAACTGTATCCTACCCCTATGAGTTTGATAGGATACTGTGATGCCATACTGATTCTGATTTAGTTCCAACATGAACTGTTCAAAAAGGCTAATCTCCCCTCTACATATAAAAAACAAATCATCAGTTATAGCGTTTGAAAACTATAACATTTTCCAAAAAATATATATTCCTATAAACACAGCTCTCTCAAAAAACCCTTAAAAATGTGGCATAAGATGGGGCAAAGGATGCCCCCATAGCAGTTCCTGTTCTCTGTAGAAAAAAAATGTCCTCAAAGCTAAATACATTGTGTGTCAGTGCAAACTCCAACAGCTGTAAAATATAACTTGTTCTGGGACCTTCCCCCAATAGTCTGGCTACTGCTTCCAGACCCCACCGATGATAAATATTGGTATACAAGGACTTAACATTAACAGTTTCCCAGAAAACATCTTCTTGCCACACAGTACCTCCCAAAATGTCTGTGACCTCTTTACCATTTCTAATGTGTGAAGGGACATGCTTCAAATGCTCTTTCAACTGTACATCCAGAAAAATACCAATATTCTGGAGATATCTCCCCACCCCTGATACTATGGGTCTCCCAGGGGGATTTGTTAAGTCCTTGTGTACCTTGGGAATGGCATAAAACTTAGCCATTCTAGGATATTTTCTATGTAACTTTTTGACATCAGTGGTGGAAAAAAATCCCAGTCTCTCCCTTTTCAAGTAATTCCAGCAATATAAAGCCATAATATAAACTGGCAACGAAACCCTCTGATCCATAGTGCCACTTCAGTATCTATAGGAAGGCATCTCAACTCTATCATGTGATGTTCTATAAAACAATGAGCCATTATACACATGTACAGCCTACCCTCCACACCTGTCCCATTACTTGTCTGGTCATCAGGTTACTGGTAACCAAGAATGCTGTGCTAGACCAGCTTTCCCAGGTGCCTCAATGTTGCCTTACCTGTTGACATGAAGGTACCATCACTCACTCTCTGGGTATGATGTGACCAGTTACACAAATGGCACTAGGAAGATCACTGTTTCCACCTTGTAAGACATTCTCTTCCCCTACTATTCTACATTCCCTTGAAATTGTGGGACTTTGAAGGATTAGTGTTGTAGATTTCTATGTCTTGCCTGACAAACTTCTGACTGACCCTTCCTGTCATCAGGGGTGGCACTGGAGGGAGGAGCATATGGTGGCAACTGCCCCCCATTTGAAAGTGTATGCACCTTCTCCCCGAGTAACCCAATCCCTGGAATAGTAAAGCAAAAAAAAAAAAAAGTCTCACCTGGCTGAGCATGCTTAACTCTTTTTTCCAAGCAAGTTTTTATGTAAGTTCACAGAGTGGCTTTTCAAAAGACTCCCAAATATCTTATTAAGAGTTGGGAACTCCACTACTACATTAACCAAGCAGCTGTCATGTCTTTTACTACACTTTTTTATGCAGCTGAACTGGGAGGAGAGGTTGATGCGTGCATGTGTGTGTGTGTGTGTGTGTGTGTGTGTGTGTGTGTGTGTGTGTGTGTGTGTGTGTGTGTGTGTGTGTGTGTGTGCGTGTGTCTGAGTGTGTGTGTATGTGTGTGTTTATATGTAATGCACCAGTTATTGGGGTTGTGGTTAAGTGACTTACATAGACTCATAATTTGGAGGTTAAAATAATCAAATCTTATACTCTTGAGGCACTTCTTAAAGGGTTTGGAACCCTAATCCTCCACACCAACTGAGACACATCTCCCTAGCTTTTTTTGTTTTTGGTAAATCAGTCATTAGAGTTTCATTCTTCAGAAAATATATGGCCTTGCAAGACCTGTTGTAGTTCTGTTTGCCTTTTACATGAATTAGATTTGTCTAGAAGGTAAGGCTCTGAGCTGTTAAATTGCTTCTTGTAGTGAAAAGTACCTGTTTTGAATCCTTCCACCTCTGTAGGTTCACAGGTACTTAATGGCCTATTGATCTGTGAGGATCTTTAGAAGCCTGGCCATACATTCCCATGATGTCTTTAGCCCTTATATTTAAGTACAAATAACCCAGCGACAAGCTGAACATTTACATGCTGCCCCAATCCATGATGCACAAGGGTGGTAAACCAGAGGTGAATTCACAGTTATCCAATCATCTATCCAGATTACGTTTGAATAGTGTAAGGGAAGTACTTTGCTTTATGAGGAGAGGAAAAAAGTTCCAAAGAAGTGGTATTCTTTTCTGGTATGTATAGATAGATAGATAGATACATGGGTCTACTTCACTTCAGTGAAATCCTGTTTCACTGAGACCAAATCAACTAAAGTTCAAAACACTATCAACTCATTTCACTGAATCTCATTTCGCCAGCAGCTTAAAATCCTAACTTCCACAAGACTAAATGGGAAATCATACATAAACAAACTCACAAAACGAATGGCTACCTCTTTCCACAACTTAAAAACTACTTATATATCCTCTTAAAAAACAGACAATATAAAACCAAACTAATTGGGGGGCTATGCCCCCCACACCTCCCCTAACTATATATACTAACTCCAGGTCACACTGCAGTGGGGGAAAAGGGCATATACCTTTTACTTGCCTCACAATACTCTACACACTGCCACATCAATTCTATAGCTTACAATTCAGTGAAATGTGATTCAGTGAAATGAGTTGTCAGTGTTGTATACTTTAGGTGATTTGGAAATGAATAATTACTTACATCAGTCAACACATTTCCAGCTTGTGATGACTATCCTGGCCTCACTGGGGATAACCCTGTTGCTTTTTACATATCTGCTGCACTTTTCAGTGTGAATATACACATATACATGGTTCATTGTTAGTCAAGTTCACTGATAATTAATGTACCTGCAGGAGTAAAATCAAACAAACAATATGTTAATATGTTTGCTTTACCACATTTCCATTGAAACAACACCACAGACAATGCTACCTGTCGGTGTAAATGGCCCATCATGCAGCATTCTCACCTTTGATGCCTGGAACCCAGAACCTATTAGATTTGAGCTTGACATCATGTGCTGAGATTCATGTTCCAGTGCTGCTGTAACAGTGCTTTAAGATGGAGTTTGACATTCCTGTTATACTGTCCTTCAGATTAAATGTCAAACAAAAGTCCTGTCTAGGGTGGGTGTTACCTTCTAACAAGAATACACTCCTAGTCTGCTTCAATCTAGGCCCAGAAGTAGTGCATACAAAACAAAGGAGTGTTCTTCTGCTACTATAGGAACAGTAAGTTCAAAACATGTTAATGCAGTCATCTTTGTCTTAACATTTTTACTGAACCATGTAGGTGTTTCAATGCAAAATGAATTACAGCCGATAACATGGCTCCAGTCACTATCAAAACTGAGGGTTAAATCAAAGTTCAAAGTAGCTGCCATTATAGCTACAGACAAGCTTACCATGCAGAATTTTTAAAATAATATCCTTAGTCCAAAATCTATAAAAATCTAAAAAAAAAAATGAGTTTACTTAATTTAACAAAATTATGTTATTTAAAAGCAGGTTTAACATACAAAGGAACAGATACTATAAGGCCATTAAAAGAAATTATACAGTAAAAGGTCATTACTATTCAAAAATGAGCACATACACTGGAGAACCCAATCAGCATGTCCACTGTAAATCCAGCACATACCAATAGCAAGAAGCCTGGCTACTAAAGTATTGTTCAGTGTCCAGCTTTCTACTGAAATAAGCTTTAGAAAGCTACTGTTACATTTTAGGAACTACAAAGAAAAATATGAGAAAACTGAGGGACATTCTGCAAAACTCACCACCCAAAAGGTATTGTTACCTCTGCTACAATCAGTTGTACTGCTGCTAACCATGCTTCTCAGATGTCCAAAGTTTTACAGAGTACCCTTCACTCACCTCATGTTCTTACTCTTTCTCTCATAAAAGTTTAGATTTTCTGGTAAACTACTGAGGATTTCTGCAATCATGCATCATTCTGCTGGAGAAAAAAACAACAAGGGTCCTGGACATACTCTGTCCTTCATTGCTTCTCTTCCTGTGCACTGATGTACTGTGCAAGTGTGCAGATGTTATGTGCCACATCTACTTCAGTAGGTTGAATGTACACAGAATCAAAATTTACTTCACTGAGATGAGAATATCGCAATTTGAAAATCATAAATGTTTACAATTTCTAAACTGGTAAAAATGAAAAAGCAACTGCGCATGTCAGACACCACTAGCAGCATGTGAATGGAGATTGCAATGTATTGAGAGAGACAATTTCTCCATTTGAGCACTGCATTTAACATAAAAATGCACCTTTTTGAATGTCTTAGAATAAAGATTGTGGCAAAGTGAGGATTGGTAAGGTTACCCTTTTTTCCACTGTAGTGCGATCTCGGATTTAGTGTATATAATTTGCAAGGGGGCTTGCCCCCCCTCCAAAAAATGTCAAAAATGGTGCATTTTTATGCAGCATTTAAATGGAGCAGATGTTTCTGTCAATAAACCATGGTCTCCATTCATATGCTGCTAGTGGTGTCTGACATGCGCAGTTGCGTTTTCATTTTTACCAGTTTCAAAATTGTAATCATTCATGATTTTCAAATTGTGATCTTCTCATCTCAGTAAAGTAGATTTCAGTTTTGTGTACATTCAATCTACTGAAGTAGATCCTATGCATGCGTAGTGCATCACAACCAACTTGAAGAAGCAGAGGAGCACTCAAGTACCATTATACAATGACATTATTTAAGGAATTTAAGCATTTTTTTCTTAAATAATATCATTATATATAATACAATATTATATAATAACTTCGCCCTCATGATCAAACCACACCAACCGTAGGTAAATCGTGTAATACCCACACCCAGTCATGGGTTACTGCTAAAGTTGAGAATAAAAAAGTATCATGATAATACAGAGAAATGTACATGACTCAGTGATTTTACTTATCATCCTGTCCAGTACTCAGTATCTTGTACAATAACAGAACTTTTCAGAATGATTCCAGGGTAGTTCCAGATGGCAAACCAACCTCTACTACAAATCAACAGACAGGGAAAGAACTTACAGAAATGAAAGTGCTGTTCTCATGTCCTTTCTGTAATGAATGACCCCATTCTCCAAATTATCTTACAAAAAATATATATGAATAAAATAAAACACCAGTCTTCATCTCCAGGGCTAATATTGTACTAGCAACATTCCAACTAACTTTGCTGCAGTTTTAAGTGCCATAAGTGCCACAGCGCTAACCCAACACTACCTCCTCCATTTTCCCACTACTATCACACCTCCTCAACTAACATGTACAAGCATACCTTACCTATGTTCAGTGCATGCACTCTCCTTGCATATCTTACATCCTACCAAAGCTCCATCATTCCCCCACTCAACCACTACCACTGTACTACTACTCACACCACCACTCATGTCTCATCCTCACTCAGCTCCCCTCCCACCAACTCAAGAACCATCCCTATGCACCCCCCGCATAGTTTACCAACTATATTACTCAAACATAAAGTATCCCTACAACTTAACATAGTAACCATCCCACCATACCTATTACCCACAGAGCACAATCATAAAGTTTCTCTAATAAGCAAACACATTCAAAAACTGAGAAAACTAATAACCTCATGCATATCAAAACTAGCCCTAAGTGGAGACATCCACCCCAACCCTGGCCTTGCCATCTCCAACCCCAATCCTCATAATCAGACTAAAAACCACAACTTCTCCCATATCACAGCCAATAGAAAGCCAAGTAACTTCTACTAAGCCTAAATATTAGAAGTATATCCAACAAAGTCCATGAACTCCATGCCACATTAGACTTGTACCCCCCAGATATAGTCATCCTGACAGAAACCTGGCTAAAACCTCACATTACCAGTGAGCAAATACTTCCTACCAGTTACAGCATACTAATAGTAGACCAGCTAAACAAGAAAGGAGGCGGTGTAGCTATTATATTTAAACAGCATCTAAACATCCAGATCTTAAAATCATCAGCTCCACAAATAGGCAACAAAGAAATAATATATACCAACCTCAAAATAAACCAAAACAAAACCATCAACATAATTGGATGCCACTTCCCACCTGGCCAAAGCATCCCTCCACTAGAAAACCTCCTCAGCTGGTCTACCCACCATCCAGACCTCTCAACCAATCGGGGACAAATTTCAACAGAATCAGGGACAAGTCAAGAAAAAATCAGGGACAATCAGGGACACTTTTAAAATATTAGTGCTATTAACTTGAAACATTGACAGAATCAGAGCATATGAATTAATACACATTTTCTGAAGTAAAAGCAGTCTATAAGTCTTAATTATTGTCATTATTCATTAAGTGTAATTCACCACCTTTCCTCCAAAAGTCACTAATTTTAGGAGGGATTAAGAGGGACAGAGCTAAAATCTGAGTCAAAATCAGGGATGCCACTGAAAATCAGGGATAGTTGAGAGGTATGCCACCATCTCCCCCAAGAAACTATTATTTTAAGTGATTTCAATATTGACTGGCAATCCTGTTCTGGTAACAATCCATCCCATCATATAAACCTTCATGGCTTCACCCAACTAGTCCAGTCACCAACCAGGATAAATAAAAACTCCAGCAAGCACACTACCCTGGATTGGATACTAGTCAGTAAAAGCCCCCAGTCATATATAACAGTCTGCTTATCAGATAGCCTCAGTGATCACTCCCCAACATTCCTACTCAAAAAATACCTATACTAAGTTAAACCTGTCATCTACTGTCAAATACATAAAAAACTAGACTTTAACCCACTCACATTCATCTCATCCCTCAAAGAATGTAACTGGCATCCCCTAAAGTCTTGATGACGCAGCTGAATTTTTTACTACTACATTCCTGAGCATCCTTAATTACCATGCCTCCATAAGACTTTCCAGAATGAAAGTACAACCCTCCCCATGACTACAGAAAACCACTAAGTCAGAAATGAAAAACAGGGATAAAGCCTGCGAGTACTGGTGCAAAACCAAAACCCCCTCAACTAGACAGAAATTCCTAGAACTACACAATAGAGTTAAAAAGCTAATAAAACAGGACAAATTCCAATACTACCAGTCTGCCCTAGACTCCTCCAAACACAGCCCCAAACAATACTGGTCCTCCATAAACTCCATCCTCCACCCAGGAAAAGTCAGTACCCCTCCTCCTAACATCCATCAATTTTCCAAAAATATTGATACCTCATTCAACACACACTTCACACAAACATTACTATCACTAGCTAAACAACACAACCCCCCTCCCCTCCAACCCACACCTTCAACTAGTAATCTCCCCACTGCCTTCTCTTTTTTCTCCTGTACCTACCTCCAACATAAAAAAACTCTTAACTATACTTAAGCCCACCAAATTAGCAGCAGACAACCTCCCAAGTGAATACCTACAGATTGCAGCTGATGCTCTGGCCTACCCAGTATCCATCTTGATTAACCAATCTCTGTCAGAAAGTTACGTTCCCACACTGTGGAAAGTATCACATATAATTTCCCTCCACAGAACTAACCAATTACTGCCCCATAGCTATTCTCTCAACACTCTCCAAAATACTAGAGAGATGCATACATTCTCAGGTCTCAGACTACCTCCTTACTAACAACCTCCTTTCCAATACTCAGCCATTGTTTTTATGCTGAATGATAGTGTTAGTAAAGGAGAGTAAGGCAGTGGTGGTGCTATGGTTTGGTCGGAAACCATGCTATCTCTCCTCTGCTACTTTCCTAGACCTATCTAAAGCATTTGACATGGTCCCAGACAAACAACTCATCTCTGTCCTCAATAACCTATCCTTCTCTCAGCCAGTTACCAACTGGTTTCAGAGTTACCGGTCTGACCACCAATAATCCATTGTATGGCAGAATTACATATCTCCCCAACTACCTGTCTCCATAGGGGTTCCCCAAGGATCCATCCTTGGACCCCTATTCTTCTCTGTTTTCACCAATAATCTAGCCTCTGCCACCAAACACGGCACACTCATACAATACACAGATGACTCCACCATCATCTGCTCAGCCCAGTCCCTACCCAAACTGCAAAAAGTCACACAGGAAGCCTTTTCCTCTGTTGAAACTTGGTTATCCGATGCCCAATTAATACTCAACCCAAACAAAACTAAACTACTCATCTTCCAACCCACCCAACATACTCAAAACAACTCTCACTTTAACACCACAACAAAAGACACCACCACTATATACCCAACTAAACACACCAAATTGCTAGGAGTGGAAATAGACAATAAACTAAAATTTGACATTCACATATCCATGACCATAAAAAAAGTCCACAAAAAAAATAGGAGCGTTATACAGAAATAAGCAACCTCTCACCAAAGCAGCAAAGATTTCAATAGCAAATTCCCACCTTATCTCCACCCTACTTTATGCCTCTCCAATATATACCAACCTAAGGCAATGCGATCTAAACAAGCTAGAGACCTGCTACAACAAAATCGCCAAATTCACCACAGGGGCATCCTACCGTAGTCACCACTGTCTCTCACTTGCTGAACTGGGCTGGCTTGAACTCCCTCACCTCCTTCAATGGTATTAATCATCACTCGCCCATAAACTAGTAAACCATCCACTAAATGTCCCATCCCTCCAGAATCTACTCCAACCCTATCGCACCACCAGACCACTAAGATCCAGCAACTAAAATCACTTGCAGATCACTAAAGCCAATAACTCTGCTGGTGAAGCACTATTCTCTTGCACCATAGCCAAATTATGGAACTCCCTCCCATCCACAATTACCTCAGTACCATCATGCACCCACTTCAAAACTTTACTAAAAGTGCATCTAAAAACATGCTGGTTATGCCCTTGCAACTCCCACTCTAATATCATCCACCCCATCCAACCACTACCTTTCTTTCCACCCCACTAACTACCTTGGTTATAGCAAGCTCAGATGCTCACAAACCTAGTACTTTTTATACAGCAGGAACTTCTTATTGTAACATTTGTTAATGTCTGTTATGTACTTTGCAGATAAAGATTCTAGTTGTCTACTGATGTACTATGTTCTTCATCTGTAAATATGTTTGTAATTAATTGCTATGTTAAATTGTTAATCGCTATGTAATCCAATGTAACTACTGTCTGTTTATTTTAACTGTGGAGCTTTTCTCCCCGGGCCTCCTGTGAAAATGGACCTACGTCCAGTCAGACACTCCCGGTCAACAAACGTAAATAAATAAATAAATAAATAAATAAATAAATAAATAAGCACAGAGGGATTGTTGTAAAGTCATATGGAGGCATAATGTAGCTAAGGAATACAAAGTGTATTTACAAAATGTACTAACCCAAGACATATTCCATATGGATCCAGAGAATTTCAGGGACTAACATAGGTATGCAAAGGCTATTCCACAGTGTGCACTACATGATGATAAAATGATGTTCAGACAAATTTTACAATAAATGCAAAAAGGGGCTGTCCACGAAAACAAAGGTGAGACCCAAGAATGGAAAAGCACCCTACTCAGCCTCAACAGGCAAATAAGACAACTTGACAAATCCTCTAAGGGCTTCTTTGAGAAAAACTTACCTAGCACAGCCAAAGATAACCATAAGGCCTTTTACAGCTACATATGTAGCCTAAACGGTAGTACAGAAGCATGTGTAGAACTATCACACATGCTGACCCCACAGCGATAGCAAGCCTGCTAGTGGATAGGTTTGGTGAAAACTTCACACCCTCATCCCCTCCAAATCTATCCCAAACCTTGCCCCAAACTCTCCCCACCCTACGTATCTGAGGAACAGGTCATCAAAGCCTTGTCCAAGGCACAAAATATAACCTCTGTGGGATGAGACGGCATGCCAGGCTGTCTTCTAAACAGGCTAAAACATGCAGTAGCATCACCATTGAATACCCTTTCAGTCATAGTCTAACCTCAGGCTTTGTTTCTGTGAAATGTAGAACAGCAACAGTTATTCCCCTCGACAAAGCTGGGCTAGAAACAGACCTGGGGAATTACAGACCCATAATCTGACCAGCCACATCTGTAAGACCATGGAATGTATCATTACGAATCTCATAAATAAGGAGATAGGCGGCCTCCAAACCCTGGATCCTGTCCAATTCTGCTTTGTCAAGGGCAGATCTTGACTGTTAAATTTTGTAGATTTTTTTCAAAAATGTAACCATGACCATTGATGAGGGCAGATCTGTATACACAGTATACTATGACTTGGCAAAGGCTTTTGACAATCCCAAACTCAAGCATTGCTGATAAGCTTGTCAAACTGAATGTAAACCTCTTTGCTGCAAAATGGATTGCTAACTGGCTCACAAACCAAGACACACACTACCAAAGTGGGTGACTCCACATCAACCAGCAGACCTGTTAACAGCGGAGTGCCACAGGGGTCAGTGCTGTTTGGTATATACTTGTCAGAAGTTCAGGTCAAAACTAAGGGGTTGAGGCTGACCAAGTTTGCAGATGACTGCAAACTGGGTGCAATTATTGAATCCCTAAATTACATCAGTATACTCCAGGAGGGGTCTTACGCAGACCAACGACTGGTGTCTTAGTCATGGTCTCAAAGTGAATGCAAAGAAATGCATCATCATTTTCTTTAGCACAATTAATGTCCCTTCACATCAACAACAACAATATCCTAAGTACCCACAGAGTGGTAAGGGACTACAATCTTAACTTCAACTACCATGTGTCTACTGTAGTAAGGAAGGCTTTTTATGTAGCACACTTGATTAGTAAAGGCATTGCCTTGATAACAAAAAGAGGTTATAACCCCTCTATATTCACACTAATCTGGCCTATAATTGAGTATAATACCCCATTTGGCATGTACCATACAAAGCACCTGCAGCACTTGGACAGATCTCAGATGTTTCTAATAAAGAAGATCAAGGGAATCCAGCATGTGCCATACACAGACTGACCAAAGTCCCTGTCACTATATTCTGTATCATATAGGCTTCTTAGGGGTGACTCATGCCTGGCTTACAGACCAATCTCAGACCCAAATCTAATAAAGTTGCTGCATATCCATAAATCAAACAGGACTAGGGCCACCCATTCTAGGGATCTAAATATGACCTGTGACTTAAACAGGACATGCTTGAGGGACAGATTTTTCTCCCATCAACTGCTGCATCTTTGGAACAGACTACCTATTCATGTGAAACAGAGCACTTCTATGACACTGTTTAAAAGAAACCTGGACAAGAGAATGGGGCACTAAATTCTTACCTGGAATAGCACCCACAACCCTCATGGACACGGACAGTCATTACTAAATGCAATGTTGGGTATTAACTAAAATTTCTATAGGATCACATTGGGATGAATTGGCAAGGCTTTAAATGACCTCCGGGTCAATAGCCTAGTAATCTCCTTTGATCCTATGGTTGACGGGTCAGATACCAAACAATAATGGTTCCAGTTCTGGTGCCTTGCCCATAACTATAGAATTTGCTGATGAATAGACACTTAACAGTGGTTTCCTTCCAATTTCCTGAGCTTATCTTTAATGTGTATTGGAAAGAGGGAACATTGTCTGTTAGGTCTGTGCAAAAAGAGTGTTCTGATGTCTCACTGGTGAGGTAAGTTTTGTCACTGCTGTTAAGTTGTTACCATGAACCACATAAAGGATAAGAGCAGGGGATTAAGATGGGAAGAAAGCAGTTGCAGAAAGGAACAGACTTGATAAGATAAAACAAGAGAAGATAAGATACGATATAACTACAACTTGACATTTTGTAGATTCTTGAAAGTGACTTATCTTGGTAAAGAAAAACTTAGTTATTACAAAGGTTGTGATCATGAGTGGTCAACTTTTATAACTACAGCCAGGTCCCACTGGCAAAGACATTTATAAATGACATATGGATACAAATATGAGAGTGAGGACTTGATACCCTAATGGGATTGCTCTATGACCCATTGATGAATTTTGCATTTCCATTAAGGCTTCAAAAATGTTTACCTTCTATAAGGAAGTAACAGTGACCAGACAGTCAAAAGTGGTTGATGCCATGGTCATTCAGATGTTGACATCAGCAGATTTTGATTAGATGCAGGTGAAGGAGCTGGACAGGGCTTTTACACTACTGTCTGTGCAAGATTCCTTAGAACAGCAGCCTGAGTATTGCTTGCCACTTACATAAGACTGAAGCTTTTTTTAAGCCTGCCCACCTTCCTGAATAAAAAGCTTAAGTAAGTGTCAATGTCTAACTGACAAAGTGGGGCAGATTAACACAGAAAAAAACACTTAAGTAGCTGTGCATTTGTTATGAGCTGGAGCACCCTCATTTAAAATGTGTGTTCATTCACAAAGTAATATATACAATGCCTTAATCAGTACAAAAAGTGTAGAAACAAACTGCAAAAGAAAGAAGGTTCTTACATTCTTTGGCTACTTTTTTCTCAACATTTTCCATGTCTGTCTCTTTCAACAGCTACTGTACTTTCTTGTACTTTGCTTTTCCTGTATACTAATAACCAGTTTAAAGACAGTGCAAAACCTATTTAGAATATTCACTGAAGATATGAATTCCAAAATACAACAATAATAATAATAATAATAGTAACAATATTAATACTCTGATTTGTTAACCTGGTAGGCCCATTGGACACGCAGTATCTTTTCAGGGGTGACCTGGGAGCAATGTCTAGTGAAGTGATTAGCTCAAAGTCACACAGTGGCAAACAAGGACTGAAGGAGTCAAACTCTGTATCACAGGAACTGCAACTTGTACCCTTAACCTATGTGCCCACAAAGGCAGTCCGATTTTGAGCTTGGGATACAGTTTGATCAAAGATTATATTTTTCTGTAACGACTTACTGCTAATCAGTAATTTAGCATTGAATGTTATTTGTTTAGGAACCATCTACAAAACAGTAATAAAACCATGGAGTGATAAAAATTAAATACTGGCACTGTTCAGTTTGTTAATTTCTAAGTATGAAATTTCAATTCCTTTATGGAAACTCCCAGGATAATGGAAAAATAGAGTGATATATGAAAGGTTTGCTCTCTGTTTAAGACACACCTTTAAGGCACTGGTGACTACAGCATTTATTTATTTATTTATGTATTTATTTATTGTTTGTTCATTTGGGAGATGGACTGGTACAAGACCCTTTACAGCCACGACCTAGGCCATATGGCAATAAATAAAACAACAACATACAATGCATACGACAGGATATGTTAAAAGAAATAGAGAAACATTGGTAAATGAATAGCATTCCATTCCAATCATTCATGAACAAAAATCATTTAAAGTATTACATTACTTCAGAAGAAAATGAACAATCACACAAATCTGTCTACTTCCTATCTCACCACCATAATTGGAGGTAAAATAAAAAACAGAGAAATTTGTGGTCTGAAAACTTCGTTGATAAGCTCAGTCACAATAATATCCAAAAATCATGAAACCCAGGTAGTGTTCCAAAGCAGCAAGTCTTTATTTGCCACAGACAAGCAATCAGTAACAAAAAATCAGAAATAGTTTAACAATGTTACATATCAGCTTTTATATACTTAGAAGTAGGTGTGGAAAATATGGGTCTACGTTTTAAGCTTGAAGTTTCAAAACTTCAAATTTCTTATGGTCAAGACAATAAGATCAAAGTTCTGAAACCTTGAAACTCTGAAAAAATAAATAAATAAAAACACCCCCTGCTATTTAAATATACCAACTCTGAGATCACACTACAGTAAGGAAAGCGGTAAATTTCCCATTCCACGTTGTACAGTGATCTCCATTTAAACAGTTTGAAGTTTCAGAAATTTGATTTTTATGGTCTTGAACATAAGAAATTCGAGAAACTTCAAGCTTTAAAACTAGACCTGGAAAATATACATATTCTTTAATTTTAAACCAGCCTATTCATGGCAAATAATATAAACAGGGCTGTAAACGTGCATTTTAGAACAGCAAGAACCCACCCAACACACTACTACTGATTTGATCAAAGTAAAATCAAACTAAATCCTACTTAAGGACTAGATAAGGAAAACATAGTTACGGAAAACACTACCTATTTGCAACTCACATTCCAAGATCAGGTATTAAGAACAGTATAACATATACATAAAAAGACTTTTAACTAAAAACTTTACTTCAGAAGCTAAAATTCTAATGCCAGAATCAAGTAGCTCTGACGTGGAGTTTTTTATCATATCTAACACAATTGAACAGTCACATGCCTTTTTGTTTTGCAGGATGTGTTTGGGTAGGCTGTCTGATGACATTCTAAGGATCTGAATGGTATTTTGTAATGAGATTAGTCATGTCTTGTTATGGCACCACTCTGTTGCTCATGTAATGACTCTGCATTTCAGAAGTGCGTTGCTTCATTTTGCCACAGACCGTAATGGCACTGTCAAATGGCAGGAAGTGAATGTAATTGGATAACAAAACCTAATAGCTTTAAATAACTACTAAACACTCCATTTAAGCAAACATGAATAAAAATCTGACTGTTTCCCCTCTCATGCAACATTGTGCCTTCTTCATTCCACTTTAATCTGCATAAATTTTTTATGATATGATTTTTACCCTTTGTGGTGTTAGGGAATGAGAGAAATGTCTTATGAAAGCTGTCTTGAATGCTTCATGGAAGCCTCCTTGAATTCTTACCTTTTTCATATTTCAACATAGTTCAATTCAGAAAATTTTAGATTGCAGTCTTGTTAATGGAATTTAGACTAAGATCCAAATATTTATTATTTTGCACAGATACTGGAGTCTTAAGACTGTGAAATAATTGATGTCCGTTATGGATTATGTGAGAAGCAACTGAATGGGTAGTATCAGATGATGTCTCTAGGTGAATAAATGGTACATTGTTTTATGAAATGAAGGGTGATAGTCTGACCTGTTTAGCTGTCTTTCTTTGGTTTGCCACATTTTACTAGAGAACTTTAGATTTTTGACCAGCCATTTGAAATCTCATGACCTAAAAAACCCTGGGTAGACTACAGTAAATGTGTACAGTTGCACAAAACACTATCAGAATATTGTGAAATGACAATTGTTAGAAAACAGACTTTTAGGTAGTGGAGTCAAGCTGACTGCATCTCTCTGCAAGGGTTGTAGGCCATATACCTAACTGCTCCAAAGTTGCCATTACTTTGATAAAAAGGAACTCAGATGTTTGCATTTCTTTCAACTGGTATTAGAGGAGAAAAGTGGCAGTTCTGAGCCACTGGTTGAAAATTTCCAGTGTGAGCACTTATATTTTAGAAGAATGAATGGTTTCTGAAACATTACCAAATAAAATGGTTACTGGACAAAATATATACATTTTGAGAGGGTCCTAATGAAGTACCATGGATCTGCCTATGAAATTGGACACAGAAAGGAATAGGAAATGTCCTTCAAATGAAGAGACAATGACTAATGTGCTACCACAGAAGTTATTATTAGGACTTGTCCTTTTTCGTATTTATAAAAGTGACTTCATGGAGTGCCACAAGAAGAGTTTGCCATTTTGCTGATAACAAATAGTTATGTTGAACTCCAGCAGGAGCATTTAAAGATGTATCTCTCACCTTCTTGTTCTTGTTTAACTGCCATTACAAGTCACTGGCAACCTTCCCGTGATGACATTCCGATCATCAGTTTGTTTGTGTCTTTTGGCTTTTCCCGGTTAGGGGTCGCAACAGCGGAACTCCGGTCTGCTAATGATTGGTAGTGGATTTTTACGTACCGGGTTACCAGCCCTGACGCACAACCTTCAACGAAGGCACACCCCATTCATGTATGCCTCCACACAGAAGACACTCTAGCTGAGAATTGAACAGGACAACGTCTTGCTATGAGGCAACAATGCAGGGTCCCCTTATTAAACCAATAAAGTGTAAGAGAGTTGTCAAGTACATACAAATTAAATTCAGCATGAGTCAGTTTTCAGCCTTACATTTTGACAGCAATCTTCCAGTGCATTTAACATGATGTGTTACACAAGGTTTCTGGCTGGCAAAGTATATAGGTTTTCAAGTATTTGTCAAATGTTTCACATTCCTGAATGTTTTGTGGCATTCATTGTGCTATTGTAAAGCTTGGCACTGAACAGTGCATCCTATTCCATATGTAAAGTTTGTTGCTTTGTTACTACTGCATTTCTAGAACTGTTGCTGCATTCTGATTGTAACTATTTTAACAGAATCTAAATATGCATTTGTTGTTTTACAGTTTATTTTTTTTTCACTTTGAAAACATATATTGCTGTCTTACTTTACTTTTGCAAATATTACGAGATGACCTGATTTGCATAAAGTGATAACATTGTGCATATGCATTAACAGATCACTGCTGAATGAAATATTATTTTATTTGAATTTATATAAAGAAGGTTTCCTGCATAATCTATCTGAACCTTTATTGATGCTTTACCAGTTATAAGTTCAGAATTACACATACAGCTGATTTGTAGCAGAAGGATCAGCAAGATTAGTGTCTGATATCATGAATAAATAAACATGTTAAACACTAGCATCGAATATAAAATGTCAGTACAGAATGATTGCTGGCACCTTGTCGTAGTAACAAAAAGGCAACATGGAAGCAAGGACACCCACCCCAATTTATTCTTCTCTTAGCGCTTTTGTCTCAGACAATGATAACACTTCTTCAGATAACAATAAAAACCTCTTAAATACACATATTATTGTCATAGTAATTAGACGTGGAGAAGGCTGACAAGGTGAGCTTTTCATTTTTTTCACTTTATCCCTCTTCTTGAAGTTGGTGCATGGGATTGCATGTATGTGTGTGTGTGTGTGTGTGTGTGTGTGTGTGTGTGTGTGTGTGTGTGTGTGAATGTGTGCGTATCTGCATGCATGCATACAGTCATGTGTGGACTTGTGTGTTTACTTATCTATATTTACAGATATATATTTGGGGCTTTCCTCATTGTCAGGGGCATGGGGGAGATGCTTTCCTGCAAAAAAAAAAAAAAAAAAAAAAAATACACACACACTCAAAAAGTATAAATGTTGTCTGTGTTGTCAAGTCATGTTTCATTAAAAAGTTTTATATGATAGCACAGACACACACTCCTTACTTCAGAATCTTACTCTTTCAGAAAATATAAAGCAAACTGGATCTACTTTGGTAGAAATGACTAAATGCAATCCAGAGTATTACCATCCTATAAATTGTTCAACATGACCTCATCAAAATTCCACTCAAACTCAGATGTTCGAGGTACAAACAGCAGAATAACTCTCACACTATTCAATCAAAAATCGTATGAAAACAAGTAGACATAATGAGGAACAACACACACAAATATAGATGCTTTGTAATAGCTTTAACTGCAAATATTAACAGGATAAGAGAACTTGCACTAACAGGAGTTTTTCTTAAAAAAAGTATTACAATAAAAGTATCTATCATTATTTAGTCACAATAGTGCTCATTTGCTGCCATAAAACTACCGCTGTATAACTAGTACCCAAAGAGCAGTGGTATGAAAACCAGATTGTACGTGAATTATTAAGCTTAAGCATTACCAAATGCAAGTACTGCTGCCTCAGTGTCACATACCAAAACTCATACGTGCCTAAAACATACCAAGAGTCATACATGCCTAAAAGGGTGCTTGTTTTCAGTAATGATATCATCTATGCAGAAACCTGAAGGGGTTTTCATGTAATGTAACTCTAATACAGCTGGTTAACAGTTAACCCACCACTTCTCTTAGGTCATCAGAGTTTTATCTTATCTCTGGTAAAGTCTTATTTTGGTACCTTTGCAGATGTCATTCAGCATTTACTTAAAGCTTTCCATCATGACATTATAGGCATGCTGCTTGTGGGAATTCTTGCCACCTCACTTTTAACAAACTAAACACAGTCCTCGTAACCCCATTACCTAGGGGACTTTGCTTGAGCAACATAAGAAGCTAGTTATACCATGACCCCAACACAGTCTGGCAAGGAACAAAGCTGAAAAGCCTCCAGTAACATATCCTACTATGGGATAACCCTCCAGGTGGAGAGAAAGTAAAACTTAGTTCTCTTTCTTTGAATAAGGGCCAGTAGTTGCAGAACCCCCTTAATGTTCATACTCTTAGGTAACAGCTTTTGGACTCTGCCATGCCTTTCTGACTTCAAGCTACACTGACCATTCAGAAGGTCCCAAGCTAGATTAAAATATCTCCTTATGATAATTTGGGTGTTACAACCAACAATCACATTCAGATCAGTGAAGACTTCTGAGAAGATCCTGGAGAGATCTAAATTAGATAAGCAACACCGGCCTTGTAGCTCAGGGTTTAGAACACTGGTCTACTAAACTAGGGGTCATGAGTTCAAATCTCATCAAGGCTTCTACTTTTCCATTAAAATATCTAAGTTGGGGGACCTGGATGGCTAGCTGATAGTGGCACGTCTTCAGGGCTCTGTAGTAAATTATAAATTTATACAGGAAAAAAATCCATCTTAAAAGACAAATTTCTTCCCAGATAATTTCATAAACATTCAAACTAGGTTATTGCTGAATTTCGTGAAGCTACTATAAAATTTTCCTGTCAAAATATTTAGAGAACTCACTGTTTTTTGAAGAAATGAGTACCTCTTTGCATTCCTATATTGGCATTTCACTAAAGCAGGGCATTCAACAGATATCTTCAGCACTTTAGGACTTGTCACAGAAAGTAAATGATCTACAAGAAAATCAAGAAAATATAAAAATTATCAGCTTAAAAATACTGATATTCTCAAGGAAATGATTTAGCAACAACAAAATAAAATCGCTAATATGGAAGATACTCCCCAGGATTCACTAATCTTCCATGTAAGACTAAATTAGTCTTACACAGAAGAGCCAGTCCAAGAGTAAGACGGCAGTGCGCCATGCATATTAACGAGGGCGCGCTGCCTCAACTCTAAAACTAACATGGAGTGTGGACGAGTGTAGGGGGCGTATCAGACTGCCAATCAGTCCAAAAATCCACACCCCTGCAAGTTTGAAACATGGGAAATGTCTAGTTACATGAGCGAGTCCACTCACATGTGTATATTCTAACACTAAACTCCCCATATAGTAAACCCCGTACAAATATAAAAAGTAAAAGGAAATTTTTTTTTCATTTCCGATATAGCTGCCCGCATTTGCGTGCGTTTGCGCAGGTTTGCCCATTGCTTAGCTACAGTTAGCAGTTTAGACACCGAAGAAGATAATAAGAAAAATATATGCAAATTAAGCAAAATAGTGATAGCATAGTGGTTAGAGCCTTCGCACAATGAGGAGGCATTCCCGGTTCGAGTCCCACCACTACACTTTTCATTTTCTGTTGGAAATCTGTATACAAAAATATTTCCTGACATGTATTATTTAAAGTTTTGTAAAAAGCACTGAAATGTTATATGTAGTAGTGAACGAATTTTATATATATATATATATATATATATATATATATGTATAGGAAGGTGAAATGGTTATGCATACTGATGCATGAGTAAATTATTATAAGCAATGTAAAGCACTGCTAAGTACATTTTACCAGTATTGAGCATATTTATATTTAATTGCTCGTAGTTGAGCATTGTGTTAACTAGTGCAATGTCTTTGTGCAGAGCTGCGCATTGTGCAAACTAGCGCAAACAGAACATGTTTGCGTGTAGCTGCGCACCGCACTAACCAGCGCAATGTCGGGCAACGTCGAGCAGCATCGGGCAACATCAGGCAACGTCGAGCAACACTGAGCAACATCAGGCAAAGTTGAGCAAAGTCGGCTAAACACGGTCACACCTCCTTCACTGTACCGTAACCATTCAAGTCTGGTCAGTAGGAAAATAAAAAAACAGTGACAGGGCTCGAACTCGGGATACTGTGCACTATTGACACAGTACATAACCACTAAGCCATGAAGGCATTTCATAACCATGCACTTTCAACAGACACATATCTATCAAAGGAATATTAAACATTGCTAACATCAGCTAAGCAGGTGTGCCTACAGCTGAGTTTTTTCCAAACTGGCCAATCACAAAGAAGTGCAGGAAATGAGGCATATTTAAGCTCCACAGGTGGGAATACTTGCCATAACTGGTTGTAGCTCCCTTCTGCAGTCAGTATGGCCGGAGTTGGAGAAGGCACTCGATTTCGAGCGCAACGTTGGGGCATTGAAGAGACCAAAGTAATGGTTTGGCTCCTTGTCCACAATCATGAGGAAAGACTCCTGCGAGGCCAGTACCAGGGCACCCAATACAAAATGGAGGCCTGGAACTGTCTAGCTCGTGATCTCACCAGTGCCACTGGTGTTCCTCAGACTGGTGAGCAGATCAGGCACCATTACTCTGACCTGAAGCGACATAAGGAGGATCAACTGGGCCAGTGGATCCAGGAGGCCCGTGGGATGGCAAATGCCCCAGTACTGAGTAAGTAGCCGTTGTATTAAGTATTTAAGAATTGCTATTCTTGTCTATACTATGGATAGGTATGTCTCATTATCACTGCATTTACATCACAGCTGCAGGTGTCCGGGCTATGAATCAGCAAGCCCATGAAGATAGGCTGCAAAGACTGCGTCACCAGGCAGGTTAGTAATTATTCTGCATGTACTGTTATATAAAATAAATGAGAGAGCCTTCCAAAAAAGTGTTTTAACCCAATAAATAAAGGTGTAATAATTCTTTAATAAAGGTATAATTCCTGGAGTGCATCTGTGTCATTTTCTTTGATATGTTGTTGTACTGTTGCATTTTACAAATAGTACTTTTGTATTAAGCAGTGTTAACCCACACTTGGGTAGGCCCATATAATGTGGATGAAGGGAGTGCCAGTAGCTTTTATGCATATTTACAGCCCGCAACTGTTGGTTCATGCCCAGCATGTGCAGGTTAATCTGGCACATCAGTAGCTTGGTATTGTGTTCCCCAGAGATGTCAGTGTGCTGCCAGAAATGTAGGGAGCTGTTAACATATAACTGATAATTTCACCTGAACATATCTAGATAATTATATGAAAGTAGAGATGTCAGTGTACCATCACAGCAGTAGTGTGTGTGAGCAACTCTCAAAATATGTAGCAGTAACATCTGCATCCTGGACAGTTTGTATGTCAGATACAGCTCATGTATATAATGATCTAGCAAAATCCAATTGCACAATACAAGGACATTGGGTAGTGTAATAATACATGTAAGGGACATATAATTGCAGTTAATAGGAATGTAGTGTAAACTAGAAGGATATATAAGTTGTTAATTGAGCTATCTTTCCCACCCTACTGTATGTGCATAAAAAATGCAATTCCACACTTCAATGGGTATGTCTAATCCCAAAACATTTGTTGGGACATATGTCCTATTAGTTTATAAATATTTGCATTCATTTCTATGCATGTGTCCTGTTTAAATACCACAATATTGGTGGCCTGTTGCCATCAATTAAACCTGCATGCTGTTGTAATGTACACTATTGTTCTATATATGCATGTGTTATGCTTGCTTTTCAACTGTTGAAACTCTGGTGTGTTTGATTAATGGGAATACTTCTGCATGCTGTTATAACTAACTGGGAATGCTGTTGACTGTTACTAACCCATATCTTTATTAAATTCTCCAAAACATAGTTCGTATGGGAAGGCCGGTCCCAGTGGACCCACCTATCCCATCTCAGCTGGCCATGGCACCTGGCACCAGCAGGTCTGGTGCCCAGCCTGGGACCTCCTCCTCCATTAGCCCTGTGCCACCTTCGGGTGGAAGCACTGCAGGGGATGGGGCTCGGCCCCCCCATGCAAGCATGGGCGCAGGAGGGCCACCTATCACCCTTCGAAGGGTCCGGGCTGTGGTGCGTAGAGAGATCAAGCGTTCTGTTGCAGAACCTCTATGCCAGCTTGAGGCATGAGTGGCGCAACTCCTGGGTCATCCTGCACCTCCTACACAGCCCCCAGCACAGCCACCATCTGGGCTGTGAAGGTGCATTGGTGACTGCCCATGGGTGGGATCTCAGTTCCACTGTTGCCATCTGTGGGCTCATGGGCTTGTGATTTCCAAACATCCCTCCCCGTCAATGGTGTTCACCCACCACATGTGTCGTATTCCGCTCCTGTATGCATCTTGTTTGCCTTGTTTGTTTACCTCCCCAAATATACCTACTTCCCCTACCCCACATTCCACTCTCACCTGAAAAAAAAAGGCAATCTGCTCCCAAAAAAAAAAAATATGCCCCATACATAGCTGCCCATTTTGCACACATATCCCTTGGGCACATTAAATTTAATTTAATTGGCATTACAACATACTTTGTTGTCCTCACCCCTCTCTCAGGGGTTGAAGGTTTCATATTTACTTCCAAATGTATTCCATATGCGCAGCTGTTTCTGTTAAAGAAATGGGCAGCTATGGACCTTCCCTACACCCGTCCTGCACATCCCGAGCTATTTTCCCTACTGTCTTTCCCTCTTTGTGCCCCTTTTTCACCACTTTCCTATCTCCCCATTTTCTTTTCTTTCAAAGAAATGAGCGTGGGGGTTAGCAGGAGTAAGCACTATTAAGCAGTAGTTAGCGGGTTTGCATGAGTGTGCGCGTGTTTGCGCTTAGCTAAGCATTGCTAAGCATCGCACAAAGCCGCTTACAACTGCTTAAAAGTGCCTTAGTCACTCTGTATGTGAGAGCCCTTGTTCTTCTCAGCAGCAAAATAAAACACCTCTGTCAGTCTTGAACCCAGGACCTTGGACACACTATACTGCATGAAGTACCACTAAGCCACAGTAGATATACAACACGTTGGTGCTGAAATAAATATATTATGTAGCAGAGTGAGTGAATGTAAAGGAAAAATAGGAATGCCATACCACACAACTTGTTCTGTAGATCTTATATTACATGACTGTGATAAGAGAAGCAGCCATTCTAGCAGGAAATAATGTTACACCATCACTTTACAAACCCCACATGGTATCACAGCAGGACAAACACTGGCATATCTGTTTAGGTCAGAGGCCATACCTCCCAAATGTCCCTAATTTTCAGGGATGTCCCTGATTTTGAAAAAAAAAATAGCTCTGTCCCTCTGAATCCCTCTAAAACTACTGACTTTGGCCAGAAAGGTGGCGAATTACACGTAATGAGTAATGACAATAATTAATAGTTAGACACTTCTTTTACTTCAGAAAAGGTGTATTAATCTATAAGCTCTGGTTCTCTCAAAGTCTCAACTTAATGGCACTAATATTTTAAAGGTGTCCCTGACTTTTTCTCTACTTTTCCCTGAGTCTGTTCAAATATGTACCTGAGTATTTGAAAGGTCTTGCAGAGGCAGATACACAGAGGCACAGCAGCCTTTCTGCTGTTACACACTGTACAAATAGCTTTGGAAGGAGTTCCTGAAGTATACCCTTATGTAGGAATACAACACTGAAATACAAAAGGATGTAGCCATGTACCGGTAGCAACCAACTGTAACAATCACATTGCTCTAGTGCTGAAAAGACCTGTGTGGTGCACAGACAAAGAATAACAGGCTAATCTCTGGCTACCATGTGGATAGGTCCACAGTTGGGAGTTATGCAGACAGACTACTTGCCTTGAAAAACTAACATGTACACAACAACCCTGTAAGTCCAGCAAGATAAAATTCACCTAATAATATGTATGCTCTCTATACTTCTGCACCCCTACCCAAATGTAGAATTATACCTGTGTTTGCAGGGGTCTACATTAACTAGATATTCTAAATATCAGAAAACAAATAGCTCTTTTTATGACTTTGGATATTAAAAAAGCATTTGATACCTTAAACAGAAAGTATATTTTCAAAACTTTTGAATTATTCAATTTTTCTACATAATTTATTTATCTAATGAAAAACGTGTAAAAAAGAATAAGGCCTATATGAAACTAAGTCCTTTTACTTCTGAATTCATTCTTATAAAGAGGGGCACTAAACAGGGATGTCCTTTATCCCCTGTGGTGTTTGGTTTGGCTATTGACATTTTTACTATTTCTATCCATAACAACACCAAGATAGAAGGACTCAAACTCCCAAATAATTATAAATTAAAAAATACTTTATGCTGTTGACATTTTATTAACTCTTTCACATTCCTGAACAACATTAAAAAGATAGAACATTCTAGCAACGAAGTTCAAACATACTCAGGATTAAATTGTCATAGAAATAAGACAAAATATCATCTCTTAAAAGTAAAACCACACAACATAATATTAATAGTTTTGTTGAGCAGACATCAGTCTTAGAATATCTAGATATCAATATAACACAAAGAAGAGAAGAAACCAAATAGCTGAAGTATAAAAAATAGCTTGAAGCCATTACAAATTTAATCACATAATGGAATCAAATAAGAATACCACTTGAAGATAGGTTGCAATTAATAAAAATTATTCTATTCCCAAAAATATTAGAAATAATTCAAACACCATCTCTTTTCCCAATCAAAACACAATTAAGAGATATCAATAATGCTTTGTTAAAACTTCTTTGGCATTTGACAAAGGTTAGAATAGCTCTTTAACACCATCCTGAACCATGGAATCTTGGCAACATCAACTTTCCTGATTTAGGTAATGATGTAAAGTCTATTGCTTTCAAAACAATATTAAACTGGATAGGCACTAATTATCGTTCAGATCGGAAGTCTCTTCACCTGATTCTTTTTAACTCCAACAAAATGAAACTGAATATTTCTAGTCAAATTCAGGAAGACAATACTTCATTGTTTTTATCTGTGACTATTTCCAGTTTAGTATCTCATCTGCCATGGAATCAACCTACATAAATTACTTTTTAAAAACATTTAAAATGTTATTATAAGCAACACAGATCTAAAACTACGGTTTGATCTTTGCATTCCTTTTTTGACAGAAATAACTTTTTTCATATACCATTAATTTATTCTTTTTATTTGCTGGCAACAGTGTTTTACTGGCTTAAAAATTAAAGATATTCACCATCATATAGCCGAATACATTCTAGATCCACTGGATTGGTTATACTTACATCATTTTAAAACATTTGCCTAGCAAAAATGTTTCATATTATCACAATCCCAATGTCCAAACAAACCTACACTAATCCAACTAATATTTGAAATAATATATAATGGACACATAATGGAAAATAAAATTTCTAAACTTTAGAAAATTCTCATATTTAACAACAAATTTTGGAAATACTTCACTCTAGGACACTTAGAAATTCTAACCTTAGATAATAAAAAAAACTCTTATTAAACTCTATTAAATATTCCCCATGTTCTCAACATTGGATGATTTTTACCTGGAAGTTTCTTTATTTGGCTAACACCCAACAGAATAGTTAAATTTAATAAGGAGAGAATTACAGTTTGTTATTGATGCATAAAACCTTGTAGAACAGACTGGGAACATATATTTTATGATTGTTCACTTATAAAACTCTTTTAGAATGAGCTTGAAGACTTTCTAAAAGCTTTATTCTTTCATTTATTTATTTATCTAAAATGTTAGTACCATTGAATATAACAGGAACTATCAAAATGGACAAATAATCTCTTTATTTACTTTGAACTATATGAGCTGAGGCAAGGAAACAATAAACAATGTTGTGTCTTTTCGGCTTTTCCCAGTTAGGGGTCGCCACAGCGGAACTCCGGTCCGCTAATGATTGGTAGTTGAGTTTTACGTGCCGAGTTACCAGCCCTGACGTACAACCTTCAACGAAGGTATGCCCATTCACGCATGTCTCCACGCAGAAGATGCTCTAGCTGAGAATTGAACCGGACAGCGTCTTACTGCGAGGTGACAATGCTACCGCAGCACCACCACCGTGGGTATTCTTAGTGCGAGGCGACAACGCTACCGCAGCACCACCACCGCAGGTATAAGGAAACAATAAGCAATAACAAAGAAAATAATAACAAGAAAATGGAAAAAAATCATCCCCTCTTCAAATTGAAGAATTTATGATTTCATTAAAAGAAACAAACAGTAAAGAAACTAGAATAAAGCAAAACAACTACATCCTAGAGTTTTCCATATGAACCATTGGACTAAAATTCTTTAACTGATTAACCTGTTTCAAAACAATTTTACGTTCACAGTTTGACAAATACATGCTTAGCTTATTAGTGATTTTCAATTTAATTCAATACTTACTAGCCCTTCAATTGCTTCTTATTTAAAATTCTAATAACTATTTCTTCAGGCAATGTTGCAAATTGTTTTCTTTACTTGGTTTTAATTGTTCCTTTTTTCTTAAATGCAAAATTCTCTTTAATGATATATCTGAAAATGATATATTTTACAGAACATAAAAATGTTTTGATTAAAATGTCTAAGTTAGTTTATGTACATGACTTTGCTTTACTGGAAAAGCTCAGTGAGATTCTGCCACAGACTGGTGTATGGGGAAGGTTATTTTTTTCTTGTAATTTATATTTATTTATTGCTTTCTCTTGTTTTGTATATTGTGGTGTATTTTCTTTACACTGTGTTTTAAATGTATTTTGTTTTCAATTACATATTTAAATTAGGAATAAGACCAGTGATGTGTCTCTTATGTAAACTCAACTGTCTTTGTAGTTGCCTGCCCCTTATGTTAATTTCTCCACATATTTGCTTCCATCCCCTCTTTCAATGGATATTGTCAGTAAGCCAGAACTGACCATTTTGTGAAATTACCCCTTCAGCTATTTAAGTTTATTGGCCATCCCACTGCATTCCATATAGCCAGAGTATTAAGTGCCTACCCCCTTCCAATCTATCTTGCTCTTGCAAAATTAGTGGTTCTCCCCTTCAAGTGTTAAAGCTTGAGTTACCTCCTCTTTCATGTCTAACCACTTGGTGAATAATGCAATTCTTAGGATATTAAGCCATTTTTCCATCTTATACTTCTAGTCCAAGACCGCCAGTTACAGGAGAGCCCACATTCTGCCTCTCAGTAGTCATCCTGGGATTGGTGCTATTGTTGTGCTTCTGGTGAGAGAAGTAAAGGGGCATTGTATCCCAGCAGCAGCACGAAGCTGTGGTGAGACCAAGACTAGTAATAACCAGATATTAACAATCAGGCAAATCCCCTCTTTTCATCTTCTTGACAAAAGCTACTTCTTTCTTTCCAGTAAGTACTGCTTGATTAGCTGCTGTCTAATCTCCCAAAACACTTCATCTATAAATCATCAGGGTGTACTTTAGTAGTTCCCAGTCAAGTGTTTGACAGTACACTGTATAGATGTGGGCATCTTGAGTTGATATTTTCCTATAGAAGCATCCTTGAAATTTCCCCAGTAACTCGCTGCTCACAGGGATAAATAGTTTGCAGTAACAAGCACTGTCCCCAGAGTTGCAAACCATTTACTCCTAATATTACTTTCCATTCTCACCACAACTGTCTAATCAGTGAAAAAAAGTCCTGTTGCCATAGATATGAACTCTCCCACTATCTCCATTACCATCATTGTGGATATGGGCATCCTTAGGCAATGTAGAAATTGCCTCATGTTTACTGAGAACCAGCTAATTCTCAAGCAATGTGAGAGATGTAGTTATACAATGTCACTGGAGGCAAAGCTCTCACATAAAAGCGCTTCCAATGTCAGTCAGGTTGTCAGCAATACACTCTGCACTCATCACACACTTTATAAAGCAGACACATAGACCTGCATGTACTGAGGTACTTAAATATAATCTTCTTAAACCTCAAACACTTGCTAGATGAAGTACACATAAATGCTTTCAGCAGACTCAAATGCACTCTTTAAAACAATACTCTCATTTCATCAACACATACAGCTGAACCTCATATAGACTCTACTTCAAAGCCAATAAAGCAAGCCACCATACAGTCCAATATTCTGATCATTATTCCCTTATGAGACACACTGATGTCTCTCTCACCAAGCTGAGTAAGGAGAAAGTCACGGTCTGTTGCATATCAGGGGCCAGGGTCCATCACATTATGCATGCATTCAGGTTATTGGACTGCAAGTACCAGTATGACTTAGTCATAGTCCATGTGGGTGTAAATGACCTAAGATGTGCCTCCATAAACTATATGAAGAGAGATATCAAGGAGTTCTCACAATGTGTGTCCCAGGCTGGTACGGGCCTAGCGATAAGCAGCATTTTACCTTTTCCAAGCATGTTCCCATAATATGAATAGAAGATGACTGACTTTAATAATCGGCTTAGTTTCTTGTGTCATTCTAATGGGGTTGTCAACGTGGAAGGAGATGGTCAATAGATCATACTCCTTTGCCAGGGATGGTCTGCACCTCTAACCTGTAGACTTTCAAATATTTCCTAAAACACTGTCCTCCCCATAATGCCTTTTTTTAGACAATGTCAAATTGAAAGTACTAGCAATGTAGCAAATCAAAAACCATGGAAATATAAAGGTGTTACTGCTCAATGCTAGGAGTCTAAGCAAGAAACTACTCTCCCTACAAGTTCTCCTCACCACAGAAAATGCTGACACCTGTGCAGTCACTGAGACATGATTTAAAGGCAAGAAGAGCACACCGGTAGTTTAAGGCTATAATGCCTCCCACCCATTTAGACCAGTTACTACACAGACAGGAACTAAATGTGGAAGTGTCTCAATTTACATCAAAAGTAAATATATCTGAAGGCTAGTCCAACTGGACAATGCACTTGAGCTTCTCCACATTAAAATCACCATCGGCAAAATCACATAATTCCTTGCAAGCTATGGTTCATCCTGTGTCCCAGGAAACCCATAACATGTTTTTAAGCTTAGTGGAAACACTCACCATCCATTCTAATACAATCTTCTTGGGTGACTTTAATTACCACACTATAAACTAAAAATTGTGTATGACAGCAAATCTAGAGGCACAGAGATACCTGGCTTTTGTAAACACAAATTCCCTGACCAGATTGTCAACAAACCGAACAGGGGTGCAAACATCCTGCATTTTTTTCCACACTAATGCGGGACAGTGCTGCGCATCCCCTAGTGTAATGTTCTCTCTGGTAAGGTTAGACCACAAAACAGCTTCTTTTAATGTAAAAATAAATTCCAGAACCCCAGCTAACCCTGCAATGTTCAGAAACTACACTTAAGGCTCACTTCCTACTATTAAGTGATAACCTGGCAAAATTACAAGCCCCCATAAACCCCGAGACCACTGCTGCCTACACGAAACTGTTCACAGAAACCCTATACAAGCATGTTAATAACTGCATAGATGCAGCTTGTACCCACCAGGAAGAAGTACAGAACTAAGTAAAAAAAAAAAAAAAGCCATCCTGGTGGAATCACATCAATAGGTTGTCTAATGAAGAAAACTGTGGCAAAAATTTGGAGGTGTAGCACCAAGCTATATAAAACATTCTCATCAAACTAAGCATACAACTAAGAAGAAAAATTAATAAAGCCAAACTTGAGGTAAATTTGGATTCCCAGGTGAAGGACAGCTACAAGGCATTCTTTAGCTATGTCTGCAACCTCAAAGATAATACGCAATTATGTACAAAGCTCATTTTAATGGTGCCACCTATACTGAGCCAAAAGTTATTATAGCAAACATGCAGGCAAATTCAGCTCTATTTTTACCCCTCTCTCCCTTCAATCTCCCCTCAGGAAGTACCATAAAATTTAACCCCCCCTATCACTAGGGAACAGATCCTCAGTGCTCTCTCTAATGCCAAGAAGACTGCATCAACGGACGAAGAAAAAAGCCCAGAATACCTTCTAAATAGCATGAAACATGGTCTTAACAGGCACTCTGGAATCACTATTTAACCACAGCCACCAAACAAGCTTTGTGCCTAACGAATGGAGAACAGCAACAGTCATCCTTCTGCATACAGGTTGGCTCATCTACAGACCCTGGAAACTAAAGACCCAGAAGTCTCACTAGTCTCATATGCAAAGCTATGGAAATGATTAATAATGACATTAGAAACCTTCAGACACTGGACCCAACCCAATCTGTTTTTGTGAAGAGCAGATCATGCCTACTCAGTCAGGTAGACTTCTTTGAGAAGGTCTCCAAAGCAATGGATGAGGGCAAAATGGTTCACACTGCCTACCTTGACCTGGCCAAGGCATTTGACACAATACCACACTTGGGCACTGTTGACAAACTCAAAAGGTTAGATATAGACCCTTTTGTCACTCAGCAGATAGCCAGCTAGTTAGAATTGGTGAGTTCACCTCTACAAAGAGGCCAGTCACAAGGACAGTCCCTCAGGGAATAGTCACGGGACCATTTAGGAGCAGTCATAGAATCCCTCACAGACACCGATATCCTCCAAGAAGGGCTGACACAGAAAAATAACTTGTAAGAGAAAGCATAATAGTATCCTTTGGGAAGTCTGGGAAGTTACCCACTCCTGGTGACTATCGTATTGTAAACAGATCCCTAATAGTTGACCCAGTAGTCATGGTCTTGGGGACATGCAAAGGCAATAATCTAGCCTTTGACCATCAGATGTCTCATAGCAGTGAGGAAACCATTTCATGTTGTGCAACTTATAAACAAAGGCATGGCATTTAGGTCCAAGATGGTCATTGTTTTACTGTATTCAGCATTCATCAGACCTATCACTGAATAAAATGCCCCCTCTGGCATGTTCCTAATCAGGAACATCCAACAACTGGAGCTTCTACATGGGTTCTTCACTAAATGAATACAGGGTATAAGTGGCATGTTCTATGCAGACCATCTCAAATCCCTATACCTGTATTTTGTCTTCCTCAGGCTGTTGAGGGGACATCTATGCCCAGCATACAAGATATTGTCAGACCCCAGCCTGATGGACTTCTTGCATATCCACAAACAAACAGTACCAGAATTACCCAATCTAAAGACCTAAACCTTGTATGTGATATAAACAGGACCTGCTGAAGAGTCAGGTATGTATCCCAGATATCCACCCCATTGCTGGAACAGTCTCCATGTCCATATGAAACAGAGTTCTTCCATAATCTAATGCCAGTATAACTTGGAGAACTGGCTGGGAAAAAGTAAATTATTTCCTTGTTTGGCACCTATGTCTCTAATGGACACAGGCAGCTGGTAAATTGTTCATCTCACAGGCTGCTGCTTGTAAATATTTCATTTGCCAGGCCTCTACGTACACTTATCAAAGGTACCAGAACTTGTTAAAGATTTGGGATGCAAGGATAGGCTTAAAAAGGCCTTACTGGTGGTTAGCCTAGTACACAGCTGTGAACCTCTGAACCTATTAGGGTTCTACATAGTACCAAGGACAATCAACTCCTGCCATGGCCTAACCTTAACTAAAAATCACCACCCCTTAGTGCTTTTATGCACTTCTAACCAGTTCCACCCCAAATGTTGGATTAACATACATAGCAAAAAGCTTTTAGAGGTAGGCACTAAACCTGTTACTACTGGATCATACTAGAAGCTTCCTCACTAATGCTTATGCCTCCTAGATAGCTAACTACCTTGTATTACTATGTCATTGCTAACAGATCTCAAAAATAAACTGCATTTCTCTTTCATTTAGATTTGTAGCCCCTGATGTTAAATAGCAGAAATTTTAAATTAGGCATATTCAAGGGTTAGCACTCCTAGTGGCTGCAATCAGCAACACACAGGAAATTATTATTCATGTCATAATAATACAAAAACATAAGCCTGTAAACTGATAAACCAAAGAACATAAGAAAACTCAGTAAACCACACACACACACACACACACACACACACACACACACACACATATATATTATATAGATAGATACAGATGCATATACAATTATGAAAAACAAGGAGATAATCATAATCAATGAGTCTCTTAGTAGAGATGATGACTAATAATCTGACAGTTGTTGCCAGCAAACTAAACAGTTATGTATCTCCTAATTTGTAAATTGCCACATTAAGTCATGGGTATAAAGGATACTAACAATGCCACCTTTCATGCACATCAGTATGAAATATACTAATACAAAGGGCAAGACCCTGAGTTTATCTGCAGAACATTTTCAGGCTTTCACTTTTTGTCCTTTACCACTGCACTGTTCGGTAACCGTATTTTTATTTTTGTTATAGTAGCACAAATTTAAAGAAAGGTTGGTTTGATTTATTGACATTCTGCTTTGAGGAATCATCTTCTATTGATAGCATAGGATGTGTCCCCAAAGTTTTATTCATCTCAGATGACTCCATCTCTTCTTACACAGCAAACATCTTTTTTCATTGGGATGTAAAATTTCTGCATGCTACCTTCCTACCACGTTAACTATTCAGAGCTTCTAACTTTATCTGGGACAATACTTATGCGGTTGTCCAGACCTGCCTGATCTGGAGTTCATGTCTCTACAGCAAATTTCTATGGACTTGTGGGTTGTTTAATACAAACTCTATAGACATAAGCTTGTAGGTTTATGAATGCTCTCAAATGACTCTGACTGTAGAACAGACTGTAAAATGTCATTGTTCTTCTAGAGTGTCAGACTGCCACTGCTCTTGTTATCATTAAAGGATGTAGGTGGCAACATACTTAAAGCTGATGTGACTGAGATGAAGTGAAATAGGGTTCTAGTATCATGATACGGCTAAGCTTTCTTTCCAGATAAAACAAATTCCCTGCCTCCTCCTGTTTTAAATATGATTAGTAGTCTGTCTGCTTAGCTCAGCATGTAGGAAGTTATGGGTCTGTGTAGCTGCATGTCCTTGGGAAGCTGTTTTAGGGAATGGTCAGCCAATATGACTAGAGTTTTGCAGTCCAGCTGCACAGCATTCACAAGGCTTTCCTCCAGATATGATACTAGGTCATTTTTCCTCAAGCCCTCCTTGAGACCATTCAGACTTTTAACTGTTGCAGTGCTAGTAGCTGTCAAGGCCATCCAGCTTCAGTTGCTAGTTTTCCATTAGGGCCTGTTGTCTTTCATGCAGGCCTGCATTTCTTGTTAGCATGTTTTTTTCTTTTAGGAATAATTTCCAATAATTGTTTCTTTGCTGCCCAAACATTAATATTATCTTTAAGTGAACAGTTCAACAGAACAATCTCAAAATCCTCCAATACTTCATTAAAAACATTGCTAACTGGTCAAATCTATGCTTCATGGATAGCTAGAGCTGAAATTCGGGTTATCTAGTTTCCAGGAAACCTGATCTCTCTCTCTTATTTCTACAGTAGGTCCATTTCTTTGCAAAATCCTATCAAAATCCCCATGCATTTGCATAGCAGTATCCAAGGCAAAAGCTCACATTTTTTTTTTAGTATGTGTGTTTGAATGAACTTTTTTTCTCTGAGTATAGTTGAAGATGAGTGTTCAAGCATTGCGTACTGTCCATGCTTCCTATTGATGGTTCTTTGTTTCTGTAATTCTTTGCATAGTTCTAGCTCACTGAACAATGAAAATACTCAAACTAGTCATACATTCCTTTACTATTTTTATAGTTTTCTACTACTGTTTCCAATGCATAGGCACACTGTCTCATTTTCTCATACTTTCACAAAGTATTATGTTAAGATATTTGGTCCAAACTATATTATCAGGATTAAAAGCACCTCATAAAGAACATTAAGAATCAACATAAGAGATGCTGGGGTTAACCACCTATATTAATGTGCCTTTCAACATGTCTTCATACTCCCCTTAAACCTGTACAAACAAAGTAAAGACAAACAACCATGAAAAGCTGTCAACATCTAGTAATAAGTAAAGCAATAAACATCTATAAATAATGACATGGATATTGAATAACAGAATCAAATCACAGTTTATTTGATTTACAGAAACAACTAAGGGGAATTACTACTAACAATTACTAAACTTACAACTCTACTATTTTGAGTACACTGTCCTCAGACATGCAGAGTTTTACTGTACTAGTAAAATGCATATTTTTTACCACGACTTTTCTAAGAAAAGCATGTACTTTTAGTACTTCTGATGGCACTTGGAAAAAATGAAGTCTAAATGATAATTTCTCAGCTGAAGATGGAATGCTTAGATCTGCAACAGGATGCCCCTTTGATGCCCTTCTGTGGTTTACTTCTGTGGCATGTTTAAGTGTGCAGCAGTATGCCATTATGATACCCTCCTGTGGTTTACTTCTGTGGCATGTTTAGCTCTGCAGTAGTATGCACCCCATGGTGCTGCCTCCTGTAGATTATTTCTGTGGCATGTTAAGTTGTGCAGCAGTTTGTTGCTACGGTGCCCTCCTGCAGTTTAGTTCTGTGGCATGTTTAGCTCTGCTGCAGTATGTTGTTATGGTGCCCTCCTGCAGTTTAGTTCTGTGGCATGTTTAGCTCTGCAGTAGTATGCACCCCACGGTGCCCCCTCCTGCGGATTATTTCTGTGGCATGTTTAGCTGTGCAGCAGTATGTTGCTACAGTGCTCTCCTGCAGTTTAGTTCTGTGGCATGTTTAGCTGTGCGACAGTATGTTGCTACGGTGCCCTCCTGCGATCTTGGAGTTTATATATATTAGTAGCGGGGGTGTGGAGGGTGCAGGGGGGGCTTGCCCTCCCCTGCATAAATGTGTTTTAATTTGTTTTTGTTTTTTATTTTTTGTTTTTTTTTTTGAATTTTCGAAGTTACAAAATATCAATCATGGTAAGTTATGAGAGGATTTTTTTTATAATTTTTGATTATTCAAAATGAACCTATATATATATATATATATATATATATATATATATATAATATATATATATATATATATATATATATATATATATATATATATATATATATATATATATATATATATATATATATATATATATGGTCCATACATATGATATATATATATATATATATATTGATATATATATATATATATATATATATATATATATATATATATATATATATATATATATATATATATATATATATATATATATATATATATATATATATATATATATATATATATATATATATATATATATATATATATATATATATATATATATATATATATATATATATATATATATATATATATATATATATATATACATAATATATATATATATATATATATATATATATATATATATATATATATATATATATATATATATATATATATATATATATATATATTTATATATATATATATATATATATATATATATATATATATATATATTTATATATATATATATGTGTGTGTGTGTGCATATATATATATATATATATATATATATATATATATATATATATATATATATATATATATATTAGACAGATAATTAGCAGGGGCTTGATCTCTGCAAAAAAGCTATTTTTATTGTTTTTTTTGTTTATATTTCATTTTTTTGACATTTGGAAAACTGGTGTTTCATTACTCAACATTCCAAACATTGATAAAAAGGCATGAATCCATGTACTTCTCACTGTATTTCATGCACTTATCTCATCCTGCCTTGACTATTTCAATGACTTACAACTAGGGATGCCACATTCAGGACTTGCACACTTATAAAACATCCCATCTTTTTACTAGCTTTTTTCTAATTTCCATCATATTTCTCCAATCTTGAAGAATCTGCACTGGTCACCAGTCAAGCAGGGGCTAATTTACAATGTCCTAGTTTTGGTATATTTAGCCCCGCTTGTCATGACCTTATCTTATGTCCAAGAATTGTTATCCTTCTACAGGCCTGTTAAACCTTTGCATTCTGCTTCAAAAGGTCTCTCACTTATTCCGTCTTTTAATTCAGGATTTTCTGCTTGTCAAGTATTTAGTCACTATTTTAACTGCATATGGAATCGGCTTCCTTGATGAATGTAGAATATTCACTCCCATGCTAGTTTTACCAGATGATTTAAGAACCATCTATTTGTATTTGTTTTTATTTGAAACCTACTGCCTTTTTGGTTTTACCATATTTGATACATTTAAGCTCTGTGATTTTCATATATCTTTGGATATCTGTTATGCTATAGTTGGTTTAATACCAGTTTTATTATTGCATTTAATGCTTTATGTACTTATTTTTTTTTTTGCATTTACTTCTGTGTTTGTTTTCTAATTTGTAAAATCTCTTGTAACGGGCATTTAAATGAAGGAAAGTTGCAAATGATATATGTCGCATTACTTTGTTGTCACCAACTGTAGTGTCTGTGGGGATAGAAGAAACACACACAAATTTTTGTTTTAAAAAATACTGTAAACTATTTTCATTAAAACAAAATATTTAACTCTGTGTTATTCATCAGGTACTACCTGTGCTTGTCAGCTTACCAGTTATGAAAATATTTATTTATGCAAAGTGAGCTTTGTGACCATACTGCAGCAGGTCCAATGAAAAAGTGAGTTACGTTAAACCAAAAGTTTCAAGGAATTGCATTTCTGTTACATGCCCAGACTGCATTATAAAGAAGATGTCAAACAACATGGCAGCAAAGAATGGAAGCTTAAAGTCTGAAGTAATGTCTAGTGAACCAGCATGAACAGTGATTTGTTGTTGTGCAGTATTCCATCTGTAGTGACGACACTAGTGAAATGCAATAAACCTCCTACAGCATCTGAAGAGGAAGATCGCATAGATCTTAAATCTCACTTTTAGGTTCCAGATAATAAACAGTATAAAAAAATTTAACTTTGAGTACTTTATGTAGCACTTATATTTGTATATTGCATAGCTCTGCTGTAGAAGTCCATCTATAAAACAAAATGTACATTTCATGATTATACTCGCTGAGATGTGTTGCAGACCATAAGTGAAGTGAGACGTTTATGCACATCCCACATACAAAAGAAAATGCACATTTCATGATGATGCCTGGTGAAACATTTTACAGTCTGTTGCTGAAGTAAGACTTTTATGCAATAGTGTGACATACTTTCCACATACAAAAGGAAAGTGTGCATTTCCTAATAGCAGAATGTTACACTGTCTGTTGCTGAAGTGAGAAATGTATGCAAGTGTAAGCTACTTTCCAAATATGAAAAAAAAAAACTTTAATAGCAATCACTGCAAGTGCCACACATTGTTACTGAAATGACATTAATTGCAGCAGTAGAAATAACTTTCTAGTTTTAAAATTAAATTAAATTTAATTTTATTTAAATTTAATGTGCTGTAACCATATAGGAGTAGGGTCAAAGAAGGGCAACTTGTTTTTGATTTATTCTTTGGAACAAAGTTGTTGGCTGCCTTCATCTGATTATAACTTTACTTGGTTGATGTGAAAAGACTCAGGTGTGGAGTACATTAAAGTATAGTATATAATAAATGTATAATAATGAGCATATTCATGTTGGCAAAATGCAGAACATGCTGAAAGGCAATATTACAATTCCAATGCACACACAATCTATATATCATGCTGTATACGTGTGTGTGTGTGTGTGTGTGTGTATGCAAAGTGCCACTTTTCCATAGGAATACATTAATTTGAAACTTACAAATATGACTGCAAACCCTAAAAAAGTATGCTGTAAAAAATATATATGTGTTTAAGTGTGGAAGTAGTCTACAACCACTGAGAAAAGCAAGCTCACTTAAAAATTACAGGCCAATAATTTGCCCTCTGACCACATATAAACTATACATAGAAACTGATGCTGACGGAGTCTATAGTCATTTAGAAGAAAACTCAATTATGGCAGTAGAACAAAAATGGCAATAAATGAAAGTCATATAGAACAAAGGATCATCTGTTGTTAAATAAAGTCATAATAGAGAATTGTAAAAAGTGGAAGAATCTAAGTATCGCATGGACTGACTACAAAAAAACATTTGATAGTACCCTACAGTCATGGATAAAAGAGTGCTTAGAAATGTGTAAGATACACCTTACACTGATCGACTATATTACAGCGACAGACCAGTTTGCAATTAAGGCATGATAAAGGACAAATTATTATCCCAGTGATAAAAATTCAAAGGGGGCTATTCCAGGGTGACTCTCTGTCACTGTTGCCTTCCCCTTAACCCATTAAGGTGTTTACTTAAGAGCTTAGGCCATGGTTATAACTTTGTTCCTAGAAAACAACAAAGTGTAAAGACTTCTCATCTTCTCTTTGTCGATGATTTAAAACTGTATAGCTCATCAGATGAGGAATGAAAGCACAGCTGCAGGTTAACAAAAATTTTTCAGATGATATAAGAATGTCATTCGGTCTTGATAAATGTGCAAAAGCAACCTTTAAAGTAGGAAAACTGCAGCATCAGGAAAATATCAGCCTGGGACAGAAATGTTGTATAAAAGAACTTGAGCAAGAGGGAGTGTATAAATATTTGGGAATTGATGAAGGATCAACAATAAAACATGAACAAATGTGAATAAAACTTAGTAAGGAATATCTTAGAAGACTTAAATTAATTCTGAAAACAGTGTTGACATCTAGGAACAAAATACGAGCTATAAACCAATTTGCTCTTCCTGTCCTAACTTACAGCTTTGGAATGACTGACTGACCCCAATATATGTTGCGTAAATTAGATAAGAAAACAAGAAGGATGCTTCATGGTCACCAGATGATTTACAAAAATCAGTGTATCAATATAACCAGCGACCAAGACACGAGCCAAAGTAAAATAAATATCTACTTTTAATACTGTATTTATAACAAAAAACAAAATCAATTAAATAAAATAATCAAGCACTTTCATCTCTGCAATCAGAGGTTTTATCAAGACAAGGACAGTCAGTGAAGCATGAGTTTAAGTAGCACACCCCAAAAAGCATTAACCAGTCAGAAAATGGCACTCATAATTATTATTAAATACCTAAAACATATAAAACCACAACCCTTCTCATTTAACATATACTACCAGTACTTTATCTATGTATAATTAAACTAATATAGCAGCAATCAATGTAAATATTATGCTCATTAAAATTTCATTTAAAAAAGAAACTTTTTAGAATATATAATGTAAAATGTGCATTAATAAGCAAATAAATACATAGATAAATAAATGCAGATATGAACAGATATGAAATGAACAACTCTATATCTACCATTAAAATGTTACAAATTGTTAACTTAACCGTACCTAAATACTAACTTAAAAATATCAAAACACACATTTCAGTACCCATCTTTCATTATCTATCTAATGCCTTTAACTTTAAAAAGCAAGCAATTGAAAAGGATTAATTTAAACCTGGCCACTGGGTGCATTAGTCCTTAATTGCCATAGGTCTTCATGTCTTTCAATGTGTAGTGGCCATGGGTCACCCCCTCTGGTCTATTTGCAAGGGCTCAATTACAGTAAATTTAAAAGAATGACCTGGTAATTCATTGCAATGTTTTGCCAGGGCAATAGTATCCTTCTTTAGTCTAATGTCCCTCAAATGTTCATAAATACATTTTTTAGCCTTCTCTCTGTCTTTCCAATATAAAAACAGGGGCATTTTATACAGAGAGCACAATAAACCACTTTATCTGTATGACAGGAACAAGTTTTATTAAGACTGACCTTCACCCCATTTATCTTGAAGGACGATCCTTCCATTATGTAGTCAGGATAATTACAAAGGCCACACTTTTTCATGGAGCCCTTCACATGCCTGTTGCGACTACCTTCAAAAATATGTTTGAGACATTGCCCTTTCCTGTAAACAATAATGGATTTCTTCCCACACATTGTCTGAGCTCACTGCAAGAAGACACGATGGCTCCATTTTTAAATAAATTATCTGTAATTTGTTTACTTGCCAAATTATAAGTTGTAATAAATGCTGATCGAAAATTAACCTTATTCGAACCAATATTATTCTGTGCCTCAAAAATTGTATTAGATATAGTGCTCACCTCATTCAATGTGGCATCAGTCTCATTACTCTCCCTCATATGTTCCGACACCCAACAGTCATCAGATAAAATAGTCTTTAAAAAGCCCTTTTCCGTTTTATTCACAACTTCTAACATTAATTCATTGACCAGATCAATTGGATAGTCCCTTTTCAAGAATATTTCCTTTAATAATTCACATTCATTAAGAAATGCATTGAAACAAGAGACCATCCAAGCAGCCCTCACGAACTGCATCTTCATTACCACTCTCTTCTGCTTATATGGATGAGAGCTATCAAAGTATAAAAAACTGTTGGAATATGTTTCCTTCTGAAAAATCTCTGATGTAAACTTTTTAGAGGAAATATATTTTATGAGTCTAATATCCAAGTAGGAAATTTCTTCCAATCCTACTGTGTGGGTAAATTTTAGAAAGGGTGTTGAACCATTAATATAAGCTAAAAACTCTAAAATTATATTTTTAGGTCCACCCCAAAATATAAAAATATTGTCCAAAAATCGTACATACATCCTGCAGTAGGTATAAAAATGTGAATTAAACAAAAATGTATTTTCCCACTGCAGCATGACCATATTAGAATACATCCCCCCACAAGTAGACCTCATAGCAACCCCCACAGTCTGGATAAAAAACTCAGTCTCAAAAAATATACAATTATTCCTTAATACCAAATCAAATAACTGTTTGTATACATTGATACTAGCCTGAGGTACCCAGTTCTGTAGTAAGTATTCACATACCCATTCTACCCCAGTGTCATGGAGGACTGAAGTATATAGATCTTTCACATCTATAGTAATAAAGACACCTGTTTCCAAAAATTCCATATTATTAACCCTCTGCAAAAAATCCCATGAATCCCTAAACAAATTAAATTCATTGGACAAAAGTGGCTTTAATTTAATATCCAAATACCTAGCCAAAGGGTAAGTAATAGAACCTCGACCATCCACAATTGGATGCATGGGTGGATCTAGAATGCTCTTATGTATTTTGGATAATCCAAAATAAGTGGGTTCCTTGGGTGGGAGACAGATAGAAAGTTAAACTCAGCAATAGAAATTGAGCCCTCAATGAACAAATCATTAAGCTCATTCCTAATTTTATTATAGGTACCATTTAATTCATTTAAAGATATTTTCCTATATGCATCTCCATCCAAAACTTTCCTCATCCGTGTTTCATAATCACGAAGATCCATTATTACAATCCCCCCACCTTTATCAGCTTTAATGACCCTCACATCCTTATTCGTCTTAAATTTAACCAAGCCATCCAACTCACCCTTACTAAGGTTAGTACTCAGAACATTCCTAGGTAGATTTCTCACATCAATTTCACATAACCTCTCAAAAGTCAATAAGGAGGGGTGTACGGGCAGGTTATAGATACTAGAAATATGTAAGGGGTTGCTCACATTTTTTACAGATTTATATAGAACATTTATTTATTTATTTATTTGCAGTTTGTTTGCCAGGATGGTCCAATTGGGTCATGAAGAGCCTGTTTTCAATGGAGTCCTGGGGAGAAAAGCTCCAGAAAAATACACGAAATACAAGATACACTATAAAAGCAAGAGTCATAAGAATACATGATAACATAATACATGAAATGTGAAGATAAATATAAAAGCAAGACATCTCAAGTATACAAGATAACAAATTACATGAATAAGAGAGAATTTAAAAAAAAATAAGAAGTTCCCATGAGGTGCTAGTTAGAGTATTGCATTGAATTTCATTACAAAAGAGTTACAGTTCCTGTAAAATATGGTAGTTCCTACAGTTATTATTAGGAGTAGTTAGACTGTAGGGGGCTATTTACAGATATATTAGTTTGTGGAGAGAAGTTAAGGTAAGGAAATTATGTAGGATGGGAGCAAGAGCATTCCCATTGTGAAGTTAGGTATGAGTGAAGTAGGGTTTTGAAGGCAGAGAGTCTGTTAGTACAAATGAGAGGAGGAAGAGAATTCCAATGGCGTGCTAGGGAGAAGGATAGGAGGTGCTTGCCTGCAGGACTTGAAGGTTTATGGAGTTCTATTAGATTCTGGGAGTTAGATCTGAGACATCGGTCAGGAAGATGGATTTTGAAGGTGGAGGGAAGGGAGGGGCAGAGAGAGGGGCTGAAAATAAGTTTGTGTGCTTGGATAAGTTTGATATAGGTGAGATAATTGGGTAGCTCAAGCCAGTCCAGTTGATGTAGGGAAATACAGTGATGGGTAGTGGATCTATGGCCAGATGCAAATTTAGACATTTTGTGGTAACAGGAGGAGAGTTTTGATTTGAGGGAAGATTGCAGATTAGTAAGGACAGAGGCAGCATATAGAAGGGAAGGGATGAGGTAAGTAGGAGTGAGTACACGTCTAGTAGGGGGAGAGATATAACGGTTTTGTCGGTAAAGCATGCCTAATTTTTTATGTGTTTTTTTTTTTTTACATTAACTTGCAGGTGACTATCAAACTTTAGTTGAGCATCAAGGAGAATTCCTAGAAGTTTTGCAGTGGAGACTATTTCGAGAGTTATATTATTTTGACTGGTGATAGAGAATGAGTTTTTTATCTAAGGTGGTGGTTTTAGAAGGGGTAAATATCATTAGTTTAGTCTTCGTAGTATTGGAGTGCCAGATGGTTGTCTATCATCCATTGTTCAGTAGAAGAGAAGGCTACCTGAGTTAATTTTATTAATGAAGAAGTAGAGGTGGCAGAGCAGATTATTGTCAAGTCATCGGTGTATTGGATGAGTTTAGACTTAGGGATGGCAAGATAGAAGTCATTTATAAAGATATTGAATAGAAGGGAACCTAGAATTGATCCTTGGGGGACACCTGTAGGAGTATCTAGGAAAGGTGAAATAGATTTTTTCCACTTGACTGCTTGTTGCCTGTTTGATAGGTAACTGGTGAATCAATTGATAGTGGAGGTGGATAGGTTTAGTTTAGAGAGTTTGGTAATGAGAAGGTTGTGTGAGATGGTGTCAAAAGCCTTTGAAAGGTCTAAGAGGAGGATGGATACAGTATGACCGGTGTCACGGGCTTTGTTAATGATCTCTAGGAAAGAGAGAAGAGCAGTGGAGGTATATGGCCTGGTCGGAATCCATGCTGAGTGGGAGTGAGAAGGTTGTTATTTAAGAGATGGGGTAGAAGTTGAAGGTGGATGCATTTTTCAAGAAGTTTTGAAATAGGGGATAAGATAGCGATATGTCTGAAGTTTGGGATATCATTGTTGTTGGAGTGGAATAATAAAGGTCTTTTTCCACAGTTGGGGAACATAGCATTCAGAAATTGATCTATTGATTAGAATACAGATAGGGAGGGCAATGGCTTCTGCTGTGATTTTTAGGAAGCAGGAGGGTATGTCGTCAGGAGCATTAGAACATGGTTTCATTTTTTGGAGTAGTTTTTGATAGTACATGTGGTGATAGGATTCATGGAGAAGGGAGGAGGCTGGGGACTGGACTTACTAGAGGCAGGAGGAATGTGTGGGTGTAGTTGTGGGAGTGGGGAAGAAGTGTTGTTAGTAAAGGATGATGTTGGTTTGGCTATGGAGTCAATAAAAAATGAATTAAATTGAGATGCTAAATTCAGGTGGGAGGCATTAGGGTCAGGGCAGGGGTTTTCTTTTTTACCTGGGTTAAGGAGAGAGAAGATTCCATCCCAGAACATTTTAGGGTTAGCGTTGTGGTTGGTTTGGAGTGTTGAAAAATAGGATTTGCGGTCTGAGATAATAAGTTTCTTTACTTTGTTGCAAAGTATTTCGTATTCATTCAGGGTGGTGGTAGTTTTAGTTTTATGGTAGCATTTCCAAGCTTTATTTCAGAGTCGCATGATGAGCAACGTATTCTTAATTAACCATGGGACAGGGTTGCTTTTTGTGCGTTTTGTTTTCCAGGGAGCAAAGGAGTTTAGCAAGTCTAAGAAGATTGTATTGAAATAGGAAATGGCATTATCAAGGGATAAAGATTTTAGTGGGTTCCAGTTTACTCTTTTTAGTGCATTTGAGAATTCATCAGGGTTGAAGTTTTTCAGGCACCTCATAGACGTATAGGTATGGGTTAGATGTAGGGAGGTGGGAAGACATTGGGAAAAAAAGGGAAAATGGTCACCTAGTGGGTCGGGAAGGGTGGCACTGTCAGTGATATAGTGAGGATGTGAAACCAGAATCCAATCTAAGGTGCTCCCATGGTGGAAGTCTTTGGATGGTCTAGTTGTTGAGGTAATAAGTTGAGTGAAGTTATATAGATTTATAGCTAGGGAGGTGTTTGGAGATTGAATTGTGGTCCAGTTAATGTTAACATCACCTAAGATAATAGTTTCATTAGTAATGATAGGAGAGAACCAGAAGAGAATGTCCTCGAGGATGTGGACATTATCTCCCGAGGGGGCGGGGGGGTTATAGAGAGTGACTATACAGATGAGTTTATGTTTAATTATGCGCAGAAGGGCTGGGATTATTTCAGCATTACCTAATGTAGGGATGGGTTTGAATCTATGGGATTGGGATGGGATGGGATTGTATCTGTCCCTCATTTAAATTCAGTTTCCTCACAAAATGTCTTAGGTCAACCAGTGTGTGAGCTATATCACAATTTTTAACAGGCACAAATATCAGACCTTTGGCTAATAAATCACAATAATTTCCATCAATTTGTAATGAAGAAAAATTGAACACATTAAAATCCCCCTTAGAATTTTTAAGAGCAGAACTCTTGTCACAACCAAGTCCTTGTACCATTAATTCCAGCCCTGATCCCCCAATAAGTTGCTTGGCATCCTTGACCTTTGTTCATAGGATGTGCTGCTTGACCATAGACATCCCGATTGTATCTATCCCTCAGTCTCTCGGACCTCATCAATGGAGGAAAATTTTCTTGATCTAAAAAAGACTCTTGACTATTAGCATTTACATGCATAGTATTAGAGTTAGAATCACTATTCAATGCCTGAGACAAAGGAGGCTGAGGGTAGGCCATATTATCATTATATTGGGCCCTATCCCTCTCAACGTTTTTCATTTTTCTGTTTTTTATAGAGGCAATTTCATGTTCAATGCTCTTAAAAATATGATTATAATCAAATATATTTTCTTCATGTGCCACATCTTGAACAATTTTTGCATTGAGGTAGTTGCTTCTTTCATCAGTTCAGTTAAAAAAATTAATTGTGCTTGACCACAAGCTCCATATATTCTGAGCCACATCTGTCAAACATTAAAATTAAATCCTTATGTAAAACGAAGTTAGCTACCAGACCAGTGGGGAAGCGCCACATACGCAACCCCTCAGGCATTCTTTAAAATAGGTATTATCCAGTTGCACTTTTTTAATTTTTAATAAAAGATGATCTAACCTCTGCAAATTATTTGCATAAGTAGAAACACTTGCAGTTTCATCCACAAAAAAGGCTGGGTTGTGCTCTAACCATTCATTCATTCTTAATGGAACATTTCGATCCATTCTTAAACCACCAGATCCAGTCTGCATCATCACATTTGCCTCACTCGCAAAATGCTGATTACCGGTAGTTCCATTCAATGAGTTTGAACTATTCACATCACTCGCAACCCACCAGTTGCTTGAACTCACATTGTTTTGTATTTTCTGACTTCCCTGTCCCATTTCAAGGACTGTATCGTGGAGAAGTTGCAGAACAGCACTCTCACCACTTGCTCTGTTCACTATAGACGGTGAAACTTCCTGGTTCCATTTTTCATTCGGAGCAGACATCACCTGGGCATGCTCAATATGATCCAACCTTTGTGGCATATGTTCTAACTGAGCCAAAATGCTCTCAATGGACTGTCCAAATTACTATGAAAACAATAATTGTTGTGACTCCGTCTCCTGGCTCTCTGAAGCCATATCCACACCGACACACGAGATAAAGGGTCAAACAAACTAAATCAATATAATCAGCGACCAAAAACATGAGCCAAAGAAAAAGAAATATCTACTTTTAATAGTGTATTTATATAAAAAAACAAAATCAATTAAATAAAATCATCAAGCACTTTCGTCTCTGCAATCAGAGGTTTTATCAAGACAAGGACAGTCAGTGAAGCATAAGCTTAAGAAGCACACCCCAAAAAGCATTAACCAATCAGAAAATGGCACTCATAATTATTATTAAATACCTAAAACATATAAAACAACAACCCTTTTCATTTAAAATATATTACCAGTACTTTAAAATGTATAATTAAACTAATATAGCAGCAATCAATGTAAATATTATGCTCATTAAACATTTAGGGACATTAGACTAAAGAAGCATACTAATGCCCTGGCAAAACATTGCAATGAATTACCAGGTCACACTTTTAAATGTACTGTAAATGAGTGCTTGCAAATAGACCCAAGGGGTGACCAATGGCCGCTACACCTTGAAAGACATGAAGCCCTATGGCAATTAAGGACTAATGCAACCCAGTGCCCAGGTTTAAATGAATCATTTTCAATTACTTTCTTTTTAAAGTTAAAGACATTAGATACATAATGAAAGATGGATATTAAAATGTGTGTTTTGACATTTTTAAGTGTGTATTTAGGTATGTTTAAGTTAACAATTTGTAGCATTTTAATGAAATAGAGTTGTTTATTTATATGCTTATATTACAGTGTTCGTATCTGCATTTATTTATCTATGTATTTATTTGCTTATTAATGCACATTTTACGTTTTATATTCTAAAAAGTTTCTTATTTAAATGAAATTTTAATGAGTATAATATTTACATTGATTGCTGCTATATTAGTTTAATTATACATTTTAAAGTACTGGTAGTATATGTTAAATGTGAAGGGTTGTGGTTTTAAATGTTTTAGGTATTTAATAATAATTATGAGTGCCATTTTCTGATTGGTTAATGCTTTTTGGGGTGTGCTTCTTAAACTGATTTGTCACTGACTGCCCTTTTCTTGATAAAGTCTCTGACTGCAGAGACGAAAGCACTTGATGATTTTATTTAATTGATTTTGTTTTTTTATTATAAATACAGTATTAAAAGTAGATATTTATTTTACTTTGGCTTGTGTCTTGGATGCTGATTATATTGATTAATTTGTTTGACCCTTTATCTCGTGTGTGGGTGTATAAATCAGTGTATACCAAGATTATATCTTTCCCATTCTGAAGGAGGGATGGGCCTCCTTGAAATTGATTACATGTATAAATATTAAATTGTGGTAACTTCTCAATTTAATAACCATTTTACTAAATCCATCTTAGCCCTGTCCGGTCAAATAACCAAAAACAGTCTACCAAGGTCATAACCTAACCTGTCCCACATCACCCCCTCTTTCAGCCTATCACCAGTGCCCACCTCACCTATCAAAAAAACTCCTCCTAAAATGAAAGCCAACCACACTGGCAGCTGATAACATACCTGCTGCATACCTAAAAATGGCTAGTGACTCCCTGTCATATCCTGTCTCCATCCTAATCAACTGCTCCATACTAGAATCCTACACACCCAAACTCTGGAAAGTATCTCACATAATTCCTCTCCATAAAGGAGGTAATTCTTACAAATTCTCCAACTACCAACCTACTGCCATCCTTTGCCCCTTATCCAAAATTCTTGAAAAATACATCCACTTGCAAGTGATGACATTTCTTAACACACACAATCTACTATGTACCACACAACATGGTTTCCGTCCACATCACAGCACTACCACAGCCCTTCAATCCTTCACTAATCATATAAACCTTCACAGGAATTATAACAAATATGTATCAGCCATTTTCCTAGACCTTTCAAAAGCATTTGATATGGTCTCCCACTCCATTCTACTAGACTCACTAACATAATTATCCTTCACCTCCTCTACTATAGCCTGGTTCAGAAGCTATCTATCTGACAGGCAACAGTCAGTCCAGTGGAAAGGAACTCTGTCTACGCAACTTCCAACCACCATAGGAGTCCCACAGGGCTCTATACTGGGCCCGCTATTGTTCTCTATTTTCACAAATAACCTCAATAGCTCTACATAACATGCCACACTTATACAATATGTGGATGAATCAACCCTGATCTGCACCGCCTCATCTTCCACCACCCTACATACACTCACTCAAGATATCTTTAACTCAGTAGAAAAATGGATATCAGGTATCCGACTAATTCTAAATCCCAAAAAGACAGAACTACTGCTATTTACCCCTAATAGATAAAAAACGCCCTCTCCTTTACCATAACATCTAAGGACAGCACCACCATCTCCCCTTCTAACCACACCAAACTTCTGGGCATTGAAATAGACAATAATCTCCACTTTGATGTTCACATCTCACATACCATAAAACTAGTACACAAAAAGCTAGGCTCCCTATACAGGCACAAGTCCTTTCTCTCACAAAAAGCAAGAGTCACTCTTGCACAAAGCCATCTCCTCTCAACTTTTTATGCACAGCACCAATCCTTACCCAAATCAGACAATGTGACCTAGATGAACTAGAATCAATAAAATAGCCAAGTTTGCTACTAACTCATCCTATAGAACCCATCACTGCGCTGCACTAAAAGAACTAAAATGGCTTGAGATACCACAGCTACTTAACTATCACCAGCTGGGCACAGCCTACAATATTCTCAAGCATCCTGAAAAAAAAAAACTCATCCATCCTACTTACTGTCTATACTGCAAACTGGTACCTAAGATCCAGTGAAACATCTCTTCTCTCTATCACCAAGGCTAACAATAATGCGGGGAAAACATTTTACTCCCACATCGTTGCCAGAAATTGGAACTCTCTTCTCCTATCCGTATCCACTGCCCCCCTTCACATCCATATTCAAAAACTCCCTCAAATCGCACTTTCTTAGTACCTGGTTATGCCCTCGTATCACATAACCCTACCCGGACTACTATTAACTCCCCAAACTCCTCTCTGATCACATACTGGATCTCTGATCCCCTGTAGGCCCGGTCATCTGAAAGGGTACTTTTAACTGTAGAATCTTACTTGATATATTTTCTTCTCTTATCAATGTATAACTGACACTGTCTTTTTACCTATGTTCTATATCTTCTTTTACCTGGAGTGTTTTATGTTCTATATCTTCTTTTACCTGGAGTGTTTTATTAGTTTCTTGTTATATTACTATGCTCAGCATACATGCTGTAACCTGTTTTGTGTATTATGCTGGCTGTACTGTAACTAACATTGTCTTTTTACCTATGTTCTATATTTTCTTTTACCTGGAGTGTTTTATTAATTTCTTCTTATATTACTATGCTCAGCATACACAACATAACCTGTTTTGTGTATTATGCTGGATGTACTGTATTTGTATAACTTGATGCCGGAGCTTTTCTCCCTGGGCTTCCACTGAAAATGGACCTGGTCCAGTCGGAATTTCCTGGTTAACAAATGTAAAATAAAATAAATAAATAAATAAATATCTGCTGACCTCACAAGACCCAAATGTAATGAAAGTATTGAAACATGGAGGGGAATAAATCTAAGATGGCTTCTCTGCTTAATTTAGCAGAAGCATATTGACGTCAAGCAGGAATGGAAATCAAACCAGAAGTAGATAAAAATCAGGCAGCAACTGAATGTGCCAAAAAACAAAAGAAAGAACATAAGGTGGAGGACCAGATGAGAAGGCAAGAAATGTGGAAAATACATAAATATAGTTACAAGTATAGAAAACTTCTGGAAGAGCCTCATGTTGATCAGGAATGAATGCAGACATAGTTAAGAAGAGTCGAATTCAAACCGAGATGAAAGGTTAATATTCACAGTCCAAGATAGTGGGCTATGTACAAGCTGGTTTACAAAGTCCATTGAACATGTGAGAGAAACAGACAAATGTAGGTTTTGTAAAACTGAATTGGAAACAGTCGCATACCTTGCTGCTGGTGGTGACATACTAACGGCAGAAAGACTGTACACTGAAAAGCATAATAATGTAGCAAGACTGTTGCACTGGAGATTGTGCAAACATTGTAATACTGAAGTAGCTGAAAAACACAGGAAACATGAGCCACAAAACATCACAGAAAATGATGAAGTCTGCATCCCCTGGGATCACCTATTACCAACAGTTCAAAAGGTGCATGCGAGAAAACCGGATATAGTGGTCCAAGAAAAGAAGACAAAAGTAGAATTGATCATGGAAATCACCACACCCAGTGACTACAGTGTCTTGCGTACAGAGAGACACAAAGTAATAAAATATCAGGATTTGCAGGCAGAAACAAGAGTGATGTGGAAGAAAGATACCCAGACACTTCCAATAGCAGTAGGAGCAACGGGTCTTATAAAAAAGAATCTACAACCACATTTAGATATGTTACCAATCCATGTAACCCTGTACTAACTGCAGGAGGAGGCATTACTGGACACATTGTGAGTGCTGTGAATAGCACTTCTGGCTGACATCAAAGACTGAAACAGTACTACTTTCATGAACTTTAATCATACTTTGACTTAGGAATGGGGTCCATTCCCACCATGGTATTAGAACCCCAAAAGACTTGGAGAAATTAAAAAGTGGGAGGCTGATGTAGGTCACAGCTGTTATCATTTGCACAGGTGCCAAGGGATGCAATGGCATATGACTGGAACAACAGCACAGGGCTGTACAAGTTACTGAGGCAGTGATGTGAATCTCTCATGGGAGGGGTACATCTATACTATAGATAACACCTCTGAGGAAAGGCTGGGTGAGAATGGCTCCCCTCATGACACTAATGAGGTGGTGCTCTTATAACAAGAGTCATATCACCTGAAACAAGTAGATATATAAGAGAGATGAGACATGGGTATATATTGTCTGTGGTATCCATGATTGTAGATATGTAGGGCTATAATTGTGTTTTCACATGCGTACTTGGGTATCGTATGGAATTTCACTGCCTGCTGTTGAGGTGTCCTGTTCTAGATATCTCTGTGCTGTCACTACCAGGATATGGGTCAGCAGAGTATGATACTCTTACTATCACAGGTGCAGACTGTGCTCTTTGCAATTAACTTTGTTGGTGGCCACCATAGGTATGAACTTTAGGCCATGGACAGCTCTTCCAGATACAGCAATGAGGGTGCCACTCTTATATACCAACATGGACATGGTGGCAGCATGTGCCTCCATGGACCTCATGACACCTATCATGGCAGTAGCATAGCTAGACCGGGGTGAGAGGGACAACTGCCCTGGGTGCAAAGTGTTGGAGGGGTGAAATCAATTGATCCTGATCTCTATCTTTAATGCAATACTGGCTTTTAAAAGTCAGTATTGCATTTGCGGTCAGAACTCAGAACTGTGGCGCTCTGGTGTATGGTTTAAACTGTAGCAACTGCTTGCTAAACTCTAGCAAGAAGATTGCTATATTTTAAATGTAAAAAAAAAAGTATTTTTCTCTTATTTTTTAAGTAAAACCTGAGTGCTGTAGCCCTCCTTGGAGGCAGGGTATAAGCTATAGCAGCTTGTTGCTACATTCGTTGCAAACAATTTGCTACAGTTTAAAAGAAAAATTATTATTTTTAATAAAATATGTTGTAGGAGTATTGGGGATAAGGCACAGAAATAGGACCTGAATTGCTGAGGCAGGAGAAATGGGGGGGGGTGTCATGCATGTAACCTGGTTGGTGTGCCAGTAGAAAAAACATTTTGTTTTTTTTTTTTGATCTTCATTTGAATAGCTGAAGTGGTGAGGTGCTGGTTTATATTACACCCAGGATGCTGGTTGAAACAGCTTTTGTATCACAGCATTGCAATTGGACTACATTGCCTCCTGGAGACATTGGCACTGCTAGGTGACATTGTGGGTTGAGGCAGACTATACTTTGACACTAGCCCAATATGTGTGTGTGTGTGTGTGTGTGTGTGTGTGTGTGTGTGTGTGTGTATATGTATATATATATATATATATATATATATATATATATATATATATATATATATATTCAAAGTGCTGCCTGCCTATCAGGGGTTAAGTGTGATAATGTACTGCGCCTGAAACCCCGGTAGACTGTTGATGTATGGGCATAACCATACTGGTGCACTCATCTGCACAGTGCAGTCGCAGCGTGAGCATTGGCGGTGTTGCAGTCACAGCAGGAGCATTGGTGGTGCTGCAGTCGCAGTGGGAGCATTGGTGGTGTTCTCGGGAAAAACAGTGGGAGCACTGGTGGTGTTCAGAGGAAAAACAGTGGGAGCACTGGTGGTGTTCTCAAGAAAAACAGTGGGAGCATTGGTGGTGTTCAGAGGAAAAACAGTGGGAGCACTGGTTGTGTTCTCTGGAAAAACAGTGGGAGCACTGGTGGTTTTCTCAGAAAAAACAGTGGGAGCACTGGTGGTGTTCTCAGAAAAAACAGTGGGAGCACTGGTGGTGTTCAGAGGAAAAACAGTGGGAGCACTGGTGGTGTTCTCTGGAAAAGCAGTGGGAGCACTGGTGGTGTTCTCAGAAAAAAACAGTGGGAGCACTGGTAATGTTCTCAGGAAAAACAGCAGGAGCACTGGTGGTGTTCTCAGGAAAAACAGTAGGAGCATTGGTGGTGTTCTCAGAAAAAACAGTGGGGCCATTGGTGGTGTTCTCAGAAAAAACAGTGGGGGCATTGGTGGTGTTCTCAGAAAAAACTGTGGGAGCATTGATGGTGTTCTCAGGAACAGTTGGAGCACTAGTAGTGTTCTCAGGAACTGTGGTAGCACTAGTAGTGCTCTCAGGAATAGTGGGAGCACTGGTAGTGCTCTCAAGAACAGTGGGAGCACTGGTAGTGCTCTCAAGAACAGTGGGAGCACTGGTAGTATTCTCAAGAACAGTGGGAGCACTAGTAGTGCTCTCAAGAACAGTGGGAGCACTGGTAGTATTCTCATGAACAGGGGGAGCACTGGTAGTGCTCTCATGAACAGTGGGAGCATTGTAGGTGCTCTCAGGAACAGTGGGAGCACTGGTTGTGCTACCATCCCAGTGGGAGCATTGGTGGTTCTACAGTCACAGTGGGGAGCACAGGTGGAACTACAGTCACAGTGGGAGCACTGGTGGTACTACAGTCACAGTGGGAGCACTGGTGGTACTACAGTCACAGTGGGAGCACTGGTGGTACTACAGTCACAGTGAGGGCATTGTTGATGCTCTCAAGAACAGTAGGAGCATTGGTGGTGCTCTCAGGAACAGTAGGAGCATTGGTGGTGCTCTCAGGAACAGTAGCAGCATTTGTGGTGCTCTCAGGAACAGTAGCAGCATTTGTGGTGCTCTCAGAAACAATGGGAGCACTGGCAGTATTACAGTCATAGTGAGAGCTTTGGTGGTGCTACAGTCACAGTGGGAACATTGGTGGTGCTGCAGTCACAGTGGGAGCATTGATGATGCTACAGGCAGAGTGGGAGCTCCCCTTGAAATGACTGGCATGCACCAGTGCAGTGCAGTTCAGCCCCTAGTTCATGTGTGGGTGAAACCACACTTTCATCCTGGAAAATATCTGCATCTATATCTATATCTGTATTTATAGATATAATTAGACATATAGATATAGCTGTATCTCTGTCTATAGATCTATCTATTCATCCATTTATCTATAGAAATAGGTGGTGATGAGAAGGGTGAAATTGGGGATTGATACATGGTCTTCTCTCTCCAAACTTTCTCCCCCGTCATCATTCACCTGCACCACTTGTTCTGGCTAAAGTGAATCAAGATAATGGGGAATGCTACCTGCCTGAGAAGGAACAGACACCTATTCCAAGGTGAGGCACTTTAGTCCTACTCACCCACTTCAGCTGTAGCCTCTGTAACAGCCCTTCAGCCAATAAAACTACATGCAGAAATCTCAAGTGTTTCCCCAGTTTGTTTGTTTATGTCTTTTCCTGGCTACGGGTTGCCACAGCAGAACTCCAGTCCGCTAATGATTGGTAGTTGATTTTTATGTGCCGAGTTACCAGCCGTGATGCACAACCTTCAACGAAGGTACGCCCATTCATGCATAGCTGAGAATCGAACCGGGCAGCATCTTACTGTGAGGTGACAACGCTACCGCAGCACCACCACCGCGGGTCTTCTCAAGTGTTTCCCCAGTCTAAACTGAAAAGAGGCTATCTCCCAGTGCACTAGATGGAAAATCCACTAACTGCAATGTAAAAAAAGTGCTTGTTAGAGTATAGAAATACATTATTTTATCCAACAGTTACCTAGATAATGAAGTCAGATGATGTAAATCAGTAGAACAGACAGTAAGAAGCAAAAATGCATGTTTTCAATATAACTATAAAGAAAGGCAACTAAATAATTCAAGATATCAGCAGCAATGTAGAAAGGAATGAGCTTATGAAACTCCATTTACAGTAGGGGTGGGAAGCTTGAGATCATGAGGTTTAAAAAGGAGATGAACAAATGGAAGGGTGAGAGAGAAAACCAAGCAGGAAATCGCTAGCAGTGCTTTATTTTATGCAGGCTTGAAGTTGCTCAGGCAAAGACAAAGGCCCAAACTTTCACTGTTTATTTAAGTATCACTCAAGAGACAATTTAGCCTATGAAAAAACACGTGAAATGTGCAGCCCAGAAAATGTAAGTGTCCACCTCTCACATACAACAAAAACACCAGGCCAAGCAGATTTCTTAAAAAAGAAACAAAATAGAGTAGGTAAAACATAAAGCAGCTGTATCAGTCACATACCATACCAAAAAACTGTAGATATATATATATACATACATACATACATACATACACACACACACACACACACACACACATATATATAGGTTTACTTTCTCACCTAGCATTCACACTTTCAGACAAAGGCCCAGAATTTCACTGTGTATTTAAGTATAACTCAAGTCAAGAGACAGTTTAAATAATGAAAAAACATATGAAATGTGAAGCCGAGATAAATAATTTAAGTGTCTCTTACATAGAACAAAAATACTAGGCCGGGCAGATTTCTTAAAACAGTAAACAATTAACATGAAACATTTGACAAAATAAGAAAACATAAATCGGTACTTTTTCGTTAAACCCCTACCACTTCGCGGTGCTGTGTTTTGCTGGTATTTCCTCACCAATCTGGATTGCCTTCTTTCCTACAGCACTGAGAAAGTTGATATAAAAAGAAATTTGATGCCGTTCCTTAAAAGTAAGTAAGATGGATCAGTTTGAAAAGGCAAATCACTGAGGATTGAAAGCATTCAGAAATGCATGGTAACACAACCCTGCTATTCTAGAAACTAAGTTTATTACAGAAATATTTAAAATCTGCCTGTCTTTTTGTGGCTTTTTTCCCCTCATTATTTTAGGCTTTCTCCAGATTTGTTGCTCTAACAGGTTGGGAATGTATGGTCCAAATCAAATGCCACTTTCGAAAAAGAAAGGTGCCAATCCGATTAATGAGTCTTGGAATAAAAGCAGTAAATGGAAAATGTCCATAGTAGTGTGTGGTTAATGTTTTTGTCTAACATGACAGCAGGATGACATGATAACCCAGCTCTGAACGCATCTGAATACGAAAATGGTAACCTCAAACTCCTTAACCTATCAATAAAAGAATTCTGGACAAAGTTAAAAACAATTTGGGGAATAAGATAACAATAATGCCATTATTAAACATGATATATAGGTAGAAAGTAAGGTAGAATTATGGGATTTGCATCGTGCATTTTCTGAAAGGTATGCTAGCAGTCATGTAATCCTTGGCTGTAGATGATCACCCCATGCCAGGTGATGAGTGGATAAAGTCTTAATCTCATAAATCTATCTGTCATTATTTACTGTTTTCAATCCTCAATGATATGGCAGAAAATGTAAGTGTCCACCTCTCACATACAACAAAAACACCAGGCCAAGCAGATTTCTTAAAAAAGAAACAAAATAGAGTAGGTAAAACATAAAGCAACTGTATCAGTCATATACCATACCAAAAAACTGTAGATATATAGATTTTATATATATATATTTACCATTCCCCACTTCTACCTGGCTGCTGCGGGCCCTGAACCTTTGGGATATGCTAACAAACTGCAAAGCTAACTAACTCTATTTTTCAACCTTGTATTGAGTGTCCTGCCTGCTCCAAGAACCTTGAACCACCTCAAGCATTACCTAAGTGGACCGTCCTTTATTTTCTCCTGCCCTGTGCTTCCACCTGATTGTACTACAGTTACAAACTATCTATTTTTCAACCTTGTATTGAGTGTCCTGCCTGCTCCAAGAACCTTGAACCACCTCAAGCATTACCTAAGTGGACCGTCCTTTATTTTCTCCTGCCCTGTGCTTCCACCTGATTGTACTACAGTTACAAACTATCTATTTTTCAACCTTGTATTGAGTGTCCTGCCTGCTCCAAGAACCTTGAACCACCTCAAGCATTACCTAAGTGGACCGTCCTTTATTTTCTCCTGCCCTGTGCTTCCACCTGATTGTACTACAGTTACAAAGTATGTTTTTACACCTGACCCGTTTTGAAGGCCAATCTGCATAATTTATACTGTAATTACATGTTATAAAACTTTTAGCCTCTGGGTCAGGAAAGCCTGCAGCCAGTCCATCCTTCCCTGTCTTTAGCCTCCGGAAGGATATACCCCTTGCTACCTTCCATATCCTTTCACCTGTGGTGTCTTTATCCTGGCTACCTGCTGTTATTTCTAACGCTGCCCACTAGGTGGCGGTATACAATAGGCCTTGTGCCCTACCTCTCTTTCTTATTCCTCTCAAAGTCTCTGCTCTTTGAACATCTCTCTCCTCCTGCTTCCTTTACATTCCTTCCCTAGGAGCCCGACTTCTCCTACTTCTACTTTCCTCCCTATGTCTAGGTTCTACCTCCTCTTCTCCTAACTACTATACAGTTTACTGCTTTATAGTTCCACTCTCCTTCTGCTCTACTCCCCATTCTGCTCTCCTTAGCAGCGACCTGCCTGCTTTGCTACTCCTCCCTACATCCTGCTGCTTACTGATTGTCTCCGCTCACTCTGTCTCTACTTGCTCTGGCCCCGCTTCGCTCCCCTCCCTACCCCCAATTCCCACCCACCCCCAGGGGTCCTACCCTTATACTTCACTAGACACTCCCCTATTTCTCTCAGCCAACCCCCATCAAACACTATCTCCACCACTGCCTCCCATTCTTAATCACTACCTATTTATCTCCGCCTCATTCTCCACTATTGTAACTCTCTCCTTTTTCCAGGCCTTGCCACACTTCATACTCCTACTCTATAGTACCTAACTGTTAACTATAACCTCTACCTATCTCCTTTTTTCCCCTTTTCTCTTCTTCTTTGCTCCTTTACCCTTCTCTGTAACCTGGCTCGTCTCTACTTGGTCTTGAACTCACATTCTCTTACAAGCAATATTCACCTGACACTTACTTGCTATCATGTCTCCAATACTCAAACCTTATTCCACATATATCCTACTCTTTACCACTACTATAGCCTCCCTATCCATACCCTATTATTGTACCTTCTTTGAAAATATCACTTTACATGAACAAAACCTTCACCTCCCACAAACTTTACCAACCTCTTTTTTCAATACCTTGACTCATAGTAACATAACCTGTTACTCTAACTTTTTACTCCCAAAATACCATAGAACAACTCATATATCATTCTACTTCAACAAAAAGAACTCTTACAACTCGCCAAAATCCCTTAAATTCCTTGTGAATTCCCAGCACAACCTCCTCCTTCATGGAGATATTCATCCTAACCCTGGTCCCTATACTAATAACAATTTTAATCTTAATAATATTACTTCACCGACAATATCATCATGTACTAAAACAGCTAACTCCCTACTAATAGCACAACTCAATATAAGAAGTTTAAATAATAAAACTCATCACCTACATTCACTTCTTGACTTACATGCATTCGACATACTATGTCTTACTGAAACGTGGCTAAAACCCTCTATTCAAGATCAGGAAATCACCCCTCCTGGCTATGATATACTTAGATGCGACCGCATAAGTAAGAAAGGTGGAGGCATAGCTATTCTCTATAAATCTAATCTCCAAATCACTCTCTACAATGAACTTCCATCACTTGACTCCAAAGCCGAAATATTATCTATCAAACTAAGCATCAACAATAACAAATCGATTTATCTAATTTGTATGTACCTTCCCCCTGGAAATAATACTCATTTCCTAGAAAACTTACTTAGTTCACTTTCTAGCTAACTACCTCAGGAAACCATAATACTTGGTGACTTCAACATTGACTGGATGACCTGTTCATCCCAACACCCCACCAGCCATATAAATCTTTATGGCTTCTCTCAATTAATTAACACTCCAACTAGAATCCATAAACCCACAAAAAAAGAAACAACTCTTGACTGGATCCTTACTAATAACCACCTAAACAAGTACTCTCCAGGAACTCTTCCCGATAATATTAGTGACCATATGCTCACATATGTTATTAGACAAAAGTCGCATAACCCAACTACCCATAAACTTAAGGTGTCTCGCTCAAACAAATTCTTTAACCCAGATAAGTTTCTGGTGGAATTGAAAGCATGTGACTGGTCTCCAATGACTACCCTTGAACTAAACGAAGCAGTGGCCTACTTTAATACCAACTTTCTACAAATCCTTGACTATCATGCTCCTATTCGCTCTACTAGGATAAGAACCAAATCAGCCCCATGGCTTACTAAACAAACTAAACAAAAAATGCTCCTTAGAAACAAAATATGGGCTAAATGGAGAACTACCAAATGTACATCTGATCACCTACTCTTTAAGCAATTAAGAAATGCCACTAAGAAAGATACTCTTTCAGATAAAAAGGATTACTATCTTCACCTACAACAAACTAGTCAGCATTCCTCTCAAAAATTCTGGTCAGGTATTAACAAACTTCTTAAACCAGGACATTCAACTACTCCTATCCCGTCAGGCTTTAATCTCAATAACTCCACTCTGATCCCAGATGCCTTTAACAAGTACTTTACAGAAGCCATTCAAACCCTAGCTAATTCATTACCCTCTTCTACTACCTCCTTACCTAATACCTCTAACACTTCATCTAATGTCTTCAACATTCAGCCAGTGCCTACATCACTTATTTATAAGCTTCTCAAGAAACTTAAACCTTGCACCCCATCTGCAGACCAACTCCCATCAGAATACCTACAAATTGCTGCAAAAGCTATTGACTACCCCATATCCATTCTTATTAATAGGACTATCTCTGAAGGAAAAATCCCCACCCTATGGAAAATATCTCATATAATACCTCTACATAAAGGTGGCTCCTCTATCGAGCTCGCAAACTTTCACCCTATTGCCTTACTCTCCCCATTAGCAAAGATCATGGAAAGATGCATACATAAACAAATTCTTAACCACCTTCTACAAAACAAACTTCTAGCCAATAGTCAACATGGTTTTAGACCTTCCCACAGTACTACGACTGCCCTCCTTTCCTTCTCTGATGCCATAAATAATAATAGGAACAACAATCTTTTCTCATCAGCTCTATTCCTAGACCTGTCAAAGGCCTTTGACATGGTTAACCATAATATACTTCTTGACAAACTAAATCTCTATTCACTTGGCTCACATACTCTTCAATGGTTCAGGAGTTACCTCCAAAATAGGCAACAAGCAGTGCTATGGGACAACAACCTATCCTCCTTACTCCCAGTAAACATTGGGGTTCCACAAGGCTCAATCCTAGGTCCCCTTCTTTTCTCTTTATTTATCAATGACCTTCATTTGAATATACCCCAAGCCATCTGCATTCAATATGCTGATGACTCACCTCTTATTTGTGCTGCCAATAATGTTTCCTCCCTCCAGTCCCTCACCCAAACAGTCTTCCATAATGTTGAAAAATGGTTTATGGAACTCTCCCTCCTTCTTAATCCCAAAAAACAAAACTTCTTCTCTTTACCCCTACACACAAATCACCAACACCTTTCTTCACTATCTCCTCTAACAATGCTACCTGTATTAGCCCAGATATGACCACTCACCTATTAGGTGTAACCATTGACAATCATCTTAATTTTGATGACCACATTAACAACACCATTAAATCTGTTAATAAAAAAATCGGTACTCTCTACAGAATTAAACCCTTTCTTACCCCATCTTCTAGAAAAACTGTGGCCCAGAGCCACCTGATCTCCACCCTTTTCTATGCCTCTGCTATATATACAAACTTGTCTAAAAACAACATCACCAAACTTTCTACCTGCTACAATAGTATTACTAGATTCATTACTGCTACCCCTTTTAGAACCCTCCATTGTATTAACCTCAAGCAACTAGATTGGTTAGAACTCTACAACCACTTACTCTATCAACAATTAATTATCATTCATAAGACCCTTTTTTACCCGGATGCTACCCCTAGCCTTACAAAACTGATTTCACCTTATAAAAACCTAGCCACACTACGATAAGCTAATAAACTCCTTGTAGCCTTAACCAAATCAAAGAATAAAGCTGGGGACTCATTATTTTCAAATGCTGTCGGGAAAATCTGGAATCAACTACCTCAGGAAATAGCAAACCTAGACTCTACATCCCTTTTCAAAAGACATATCAAAGAACATCTCAAAACTCAATGGCTATGTCCTTGTACTAATCCTGACTGAAATTACTCCTCCACTACTCCCATCTTCCCCCCTTTTTTTCCCAACTTTCCCACTATAAAACTAATTTTTACTGTAGACAGATTTATCTTTGAGATTGTCTCAAACATTTTTTTCTCTTTTTCTCTAGCACATCTTGAATGTTGTTTAGTATCTAACTGTAGAATGTTGCTTACCTTGTAATTTTATTGTTAACCAACTATTTTTCTGAAAGATTATGGTTCTGCTTTTTTGGTTTTTGTGTTTTCTCTAAATTCATACAAATGTCCACCTTTGTACTTATTGTATTTTGCTTATTATGTTTTATTGTTAATGATTGTTTTACTTATTGTAATTGGAGCTTTTCTCCCCGGGCCTCTACTGAAAACGGATATTTGTCCAGCTAGACTAGCCCGGTCACCAAATGTAAAATAAAAATATACACATACATACACACACACACCTATATATATAGGTTTACTTTCTCACCTAGCACGGAATCACCAGCAGTGCTTTACTTTATACAAGCTTAAAATCTTTCACACTTTCAGACAAAGGCCCAGAATTTCACTGTGTATTTAAGTATAACTCAAGTCAAGAGACAGTTTAAATAATGAAAAAACATATGAAATGTGAAGCCGAGATAAATAATTTAAGTGTCTCTTACATAGAACAAAAATACTAGGCCGGGCAGATTTCTTAAAACAGTAAACAGTAAACAATTAACATGAGACATTTGACAAAATAAGAAAACATAAATCGGTACTTTTTCGTTAAACCCCTACCACTTCGCGGTGCTGTGTTTTGCTGGTATTTCCTCACCAGTCTGGATTGCCTTCTTTCCTACAGCACTGACAAAGTTGATATAAAAAGAAATTCGATGCCGTTCCTTAAAAGTAAGTAAGATGGATCAGTTTGAAAAGGCAAATCACTGAAAATTGAAAGCATTCAGAAATGCATGGTAACACAACCCTGCTATTCTAGAAACTAAGTTTATTACAGAAATATTTAAAATCTGCCCATCTTTTTGTGGCTTTTTTCCCCTCATTATTTTAGGCTTTCTCCAGAGTTGTTGCTCTAACAGGTTGGGAATGTATGGTCCAAATCAAATGCCACTTTCGAAAAAGAAAGGTGCCAATCCAATTAATGAGTCTCGGAATAAAAGCAGTAAATGGAAAATGTCCAAAGTAGTGTGTGGTTAATGTTTTTGTCTAACATGACAGCAGGATGACATGATAACCCAGCTCTGAACACTTCTGAATACGAAAATGGTAACCTCAAACTCCTTAACCTATCAATAAAAGAATTCTGGACAAAGTTAAAAACAATTGGGGGAAAGTATACAATAATGCAGCCATTTGTAAACATTGATATACAGGTAGAAAGTAGGTAGAATTATGGGATTTGCATCGTGCATTTTCTGAAAGGTATGCTAGCCACCCAGTCATGTAATCCTTGGCTGTAGATGATCTTCACTGTCGAAGTGACACCCTGACCCCATGCCAGGTGATGAGTGGATAAAGTCTTAATCTCATAAATCTATCTGTCATTATTTACTGTTTTCAATCCTCAATGATATGGCAGAAAAACACACACTTTATGAAAAACAGATCATAACCATGAGACAAAACATGGACATTCTGTGATAATGTGAACAGCTGAGAAGTTTTGGGTTAACCTTTTTCTTGTTTGAGTTAAGTGCATTGGGTAGTACCGAGCCCACACATAAAGAAATGCACTACACTAAACAAAATAAAACTGTCCAGAAGTGAAACCTCATATGAGAGCAGATCTTAATCTCTGACCAGTAAACATCATACAAACACTGTTTGAAAATCATAGCTGAGGGTCAGAAAGAAAAGCGTTTTTTTTATTTTGAATTGTGTAGTAATCATTGACTCCAAGAATAATTTAAAGGCCAAAAATGTAACAACCCAATCAAGTAAAAGGTAAAAAAAGCAGGTAGAAGAGGGAACAGGTCAGGTGAAACAACAACATAACCGTTCTTCTTAGGAATAAGGCGAGACATGTGGTAGGGGTTTAACGGAAAAGTACCCATAAATGAATATACATTTTCTTAACTAAAAGAAGTCATAAATCTAATTACTATAAGTGAAAGTCACTACCTTCACTACTTTGGCCCTATCAGAAATGTTTCATGCTAAATCATAGTCTTGATCGACTAGTCCTACCTATCCCTTCTCACAGGAATAATACCTTGAAAGTACTACCCCGGCCAAAATAATATTTAATTAATTCCCTCTGTAAACAGCCAGAGGTAGAGCCAGCAAACAACCACCAATAAAGACAACGTGGGAAAGGGAAAGCGAATGTCATTTGCTTAACAGCAACACACACACACACACACACACACACACACACACACACATTGAAATGAGGTCAAGACTGTCAGACTGAAAGAGTGCTTATTAAATTGAATGCTGTCAACGTTCTTAGTACTTACTTACGATACAGTACTCAGGGCATGTATATTGACATGTAAAACCATTTATATGTTCCCCCTGCATGACTATGTGGAAAGTACTTGTCCTTTGATTTTATATCACAAACACACAAAAGCATTTCTCTAACAGATGGTCTGGTACATTTTTCCAGTTCTGACCTTTAGTAGTAGTAAAGTGCTGGTCTAAACTTTTTTACTGTATTTCCCTCAAGTAAATAAAAGCAAATTGAATTTTCCGGCACAATTTCAATAAAGTGAGGCTTTACAGACCTCTAAATATACTGACACCTTTGAACTCTGCACTTAAACAACACTAGTGGATGTGGACTTGTACAGGCTTAGTTCAACAGTATTTAAAATTAGAATCTTATGGGGACTTTTGGGGAAGGCGAGTTGATTCCTAGACCAAGTCTGACCCATGCCTGCAACACTGTCACACTGTGATGAGTAAAGAAAGACATAGGCAAGCAAGGAAGGGTAAAACTGATCTTATCCTGAGTCCATGGTAAAGCAGCCTATTAAACAAGTGTAAAACTGTCTCCTAAATTAAAATAATTTGGGTTAGCCTGCCGATTTAAACCCACTGTAATGCAGAACAAGTATAAAATCCTGCACTTAAATGTTGTGAACAAACACTATACACCTTAGAAAAGACCGTACCAAGGGCATCCCATTTGAATGCTGGCTTTAAGACACATTCAGAGGATGGGGTAGAAATTTAGAAACAAGGTACTGTGCCAATTATATATTTAGAATACACATCTTCTTACTTCAAAACACCCACTGCCTAACAACTGAATGATTTAATGCAAAGTTTACAGGGGATGCCGCAGATAAGATGGTGACTTGATAACCACACTTCCAGCTGTATTAAACCAAACCACCACAGTTGTTGTACTTGTTATTTAATGGTGCAAAAACTATGTTGTAACAATAAGTACAGCTTGAATGGATGCAGGTTACTTGCCTTTAATTCTGAATGTTAAACAATATGTTTATTTGTCACATACAGTATGTGACAAACTCATTGTTTAACAGGTTACTTGCCTTTAATTCTGAATGTTAAACAATATGTTTATTTGTCACATACAATATGTGACAAACTCATTGTTTAGCATTCAGAATTAAAGGCAAGTAACCTGCATCCAGTCAAGCTGTACTTATTGTTACAACTACTTAGCGATCTTAATATTTTTATGAAGGTGCGCAAGTACCCTGGCTCAGGCACCCATTACAGAAGGCTCCTACCCATTAGGGAGCTGCTGGCAAACCTGTTGCATTGAATTCACATAACTTTCAAACCACTTTACTTCACAGGACAATGAATCCAAAGTTGTTAAGCACTGTGAACCTTCCAGATATCCATGGTATCCACCCTGAATTCAACAAAGACAGGTTAACATGTCTAGCCACCAGAATTCATGTGGGAAAAGGAAAAAAGCAACAGTGCAGCTGCAAACAACAGAGCAAGGGTGGGTGGCCTAATGGTTAAGGTGTTTGCCTTACAAACACAAGGTGTAGGGTTTGAGTCTCACAAGGGATAATTGGCTAAACTTAAAATGGCGCACAAGGGCAGTTAGCTTAGTACTAACCTATAAATCAACCAGGAATGTGGAAGTCTAGTTCTTTTCTTTCTTTCTTTTTTTTTTTTTTTTTAATAGTGGAGAACTGCTTCACTGCAAAAGTGGAAAAAATTATTTAATCTTTCCTACAGCAAGGCAGGAGGCAGACATTGATCAAAATGCAAAAACTAGAGGGGGGTGCTCATACCCCCTCACCCTACAGTTCTGGCACCTATGTCCATGGAGGAGGGGCAGGATGTGCACACCTGCCCCCATGACACAACCATGTAATTAGAGGGAGGGAGAGGAAACCAGAATAATCCTAATAGTGAAAAAACGACTTGGCAGATGCAGGACAGCACACTGGCTTCAGTCAAAAATCAATGCTATTCTGGGGATAAAGAAATGATCAGTAGACCAAGCACTGGATACAGGGCACTGTGGATGACTGTCAGAATGAAGCATGGATGCAAAAGCATCCCCTTAAAATTTTTTTACAAGCAGTTCTGGAGATACTACATTTTAGAAAAGTTATGAAACTTACTGATTTATCCTAATATGTATGTACTGCACAAGTGCATAGTAGTAAATTACTGATTTCTGAAAAATGCTTTACTATACAAAGGAATGTTGTTTTTGTCCTGAAATGTATATATGGCTCTAGGATTTACTTAAAAATTAGGCCTGTCTGGAATGATCCCTAGCAAACATGAATGAATGAAAGAAATGATGAATGAATGAAAAGACAGAAAAGTAATATACTGTCTGCATTAGAAATGATTTAATGAAATTAGAAATGCTTAATTTGTAGAAAATGGAAGAATGGAAACAAAGGAATGACATGAATGGGGCTTAACATTATCTAATGGTGCCTTGATGTAGTCCAAGTGGGTACTGTCTTTCAAAAAAGAGGTACAGCAAAAAATAGTGAATGGTCAGAGGAAATACATGGAAGTACTTGCTTGACAAAAAGGGTCGTGCAAAAATAGAAAAATTATCTGGAGGAAAAAGTATGATGAATAGAAAGGATGAATGATTTTAACAATATATAATTAAGCAGGATTTATGAGGGAGGAAATATAATTTGCTACTTAAATAGGAGCAAATTAGGTTGTCCAAACAGCTGCTATTTGGACATAGGACTTTAGTTTATTACTTTATTGTACATGTGGCAGCAAATTCTGTTCCACTGCTCTTCATGCCTAGAGGTATGCTGAAATCCAGAGGTATGGTGCAAATCATCCGCTCTTCTGTTCAGTAGCACGTGCACACACACACACACACACACACACACACACACACACACACACACACACTTATAAACATATATACATGTATATATATATATATATATATATATATATATATATATATAGATATATATATATATATATATATATATATTTATAGATATGTAAGTAACAAAGTAACACATCTAGCATGTACTTGTGTAACCACAGATATTTATGGTATGAATCACAATGTGTCACAGATGCCATTCCAACGATATGGCTCCAGCTGTAGTGTTGAATAAATTCCACTAGAGAAACTGAATTCGTCTTTGGAGTCAAATATGTCTTGTGGTTTGAGTCTGATGTGGTGTATATGGTGTTAGGATCAGTGAAGGAGGTAACATCCAAAATAAAATAAAAAAAAAACAATCAGCTAGTAATCACTTACTGTAGAAGGCCACCAATGGGTCAGTCAAAATAAGGGGAGAGTTAAAGGTTAATGTGCAGACAGAAGAACCCCCGACTAATCGTCCTGATTTGCAGAATGAAGTCAGTTGTATCAACTAATCCATTCCTTTATACATTAACATGGGATTCAGAACAATACTTAGGAAATTTACTATTTTAAGTATTCTCCTTCTATAGATTGTTGTGCATTCTCTTTCAGATTAATTATGTAATTGGATTGGGAGGTTGCTATAATGGTTAAGGTATTTACCTTACAGACACAAAGTGCAAGGTTTGATTCTCATATGGGCTAATTGGCTAGGCTAAAAACAGCTCACAAGGGCAGTTAGCCTAGTACTAATTTTGGCAGACAGGTTCAGTGAAAACATCACCCCTCTGTCCCTCCCCATCAGTAAATCATGATATCCCCAGCACCTGCCCTCCTCGCGCAAGTCATCACTGCCCTCTTAAAAGTAAAAAATACAACCTCCACGGGACCTGATAACATCCCAGGTTGCATCCTACATGAACTCAGGCAGGAACATGCAGCACTATTAGGCACCCTATTCCACCAAATTCTGAGTACCAGCTTTGTCCTAGCCAAGTGGAGGACAGCCATTGTCATCCCTTTGCACAAATGTGGAGTATCCATTGATCCAGGAAATTATAGACCCATCAGCCTAACTAGCCTAATCTGCAAGTCCATGGAATGGGATTATCATGGATCTCATTAACAAGGACATTGGCAACCTCCAAACACTCAATCCAACACAGTTTTGTTTCGTCAAGGAGAGGTCATGCCTGCTAAATTTGGCCGACTTCTTTGAGACAGTCACCAAAGCCATGGATGAGGGGAAGACGGTGCACACCACCTACCTTGACCTGGCCAAAGCCTTCAATACTATTCTCCACTCAGGTATAATAGATAAACTCTCTCAACTAGGCATCAATCCATATGCCACCAGATGTGTAGCAAACTGGCTCACTGATAGAACCCACCTAGTCAAAATAGGGGAAGACACCATAAGCAGCAGGCCCATAATGAGTAGTGTACCCTAGTAACTGGTCTTGGGGCCTCTGTTGTTTGGGATATACATTTCTTAGGTGCAGGCCAAATCCAGTGGGCTATGGCTGACCAGGTTTGCAGATGACTGCAAGCTGGGTGCTCTCATCAATTCCCCTAGTGATGTGGGCATCCTCCGAGCGTCCCACCAAAACAAATGACTGGTGCAAGAAACATGGCTTCAAACTGAATGCCAAAAAATGCATCATCATCTCCTATGGGGAGAGTGACTTCCCCAAAAATTATCATACTAATAACAAGGTCCTAAGCATGCAATCAGTCATGAGGTACTTGAGCACCCAAGCTGATAGCAAACTGACTTTTGATCACCATAGTGCCTCCATTGCATGGAAAGCTTTCTACGTGACCCACCTCATTAGTGTCTCATCCAGAGACAAGGTGGTCATAACACCCCTGTATTCTTCCCTTATAAGACCCATTATTGAGTACATTGCCCTTTCTGGCATGTACCTCGCAAAGGACATGCGGCAGCTGGAGAGAGATCACAGAGGTTGCACACCAGTAGACTCCAGGGCCTCAAACATCTATCCTACACAGATAGGCTAAAAGCCCTGTCCCTCTACTCAGTTTCATGCAGACTCCTCAGAAGTGACCTCTGTCTGGCATACAAACCAATCTCAGACCCTGCCTTGATGGGACTGCTGCATATCTGCAAGTCAAGCTCCAGTCAAGTAACTCACATGTGCGACCTCAACCTGGTCTATAACATCAACAGGATTTGCTGGTGGGACAGATTTGTGCCCCAGAGACATCCCCATCTGAGGAATAGATTCCCCTCTCCATGACAAGCAAGAGTACCTCATTAACCCTTTTTAAGTGCAACCCGAATAACTGGATGGGGAACAGAAAATACACCCCTGGAATTCCACCTGTGTCCCTGCTGGACAGGGGCATTGGGTGCTGACTTGTTGGAACATGGGCTAAATTCTTGACGAGGCTTATAAGGTCATCAGGACCATTAGCCTAATAACTTTCTATGATAAGTTCACACATGCTAAATAACTGAGCCATACTATCTGTTATGGAAGACCATAGCAATTTTAGTAAGATTTTATCTCTATGCTTACTCAGGCTGTTAGTTATGACATACTTTTAATCATTATGTTTTGGCTTCACTGTATTTTCTGTGGTTAAATGAAGTTATCCTTACCCCTCAGAGCTCTAGGTAGGAAGGTTTTTGCATGTTTTGTTTGGTATGTTCTGTATAATTTTACAGAGAAAAATATAATTTGTCCATTGCATATCAACACTTCACATAATTGCAGACCTGGTTTTCTAAGAATTTCTGAGAAGAATGTTTCCTCTTGAAAAAGTACTATTGCATTAGTTGTCTAAATATCATTAGTTTTTAACCCAAATTACAGCATTTTGCATTATGTATATTGTTCTTTCTGTTGTCAAGTCATCATATACATGTGGGTTGCAAGAACTGAAGAAAATATTCTACAGCTAGAGAGACATTCCTTTCCTTGATATGAGAAGCAGTGCATATACCAACTCTGCATGCCTAATATGCAGAATTTCCAGCTACCTTTAAATCGTATTACAGAAACACATGGTTCTCAAGCATACAGTCCTCATCTGTCAGTCACATACTGGCAAGCCAGCAACCCAGACTTGTAAGCAGGGCAATGTCATATGGTGCAGTAGAACATAGGAAGAGATCCTTATTTTAGTAAAATGTTGATAGCCTTTCTGACTCCACTAAAAAAGTTAACACAGTACCCTGGTCTTTAGTATCACCTAAGGATTGTAAGACAAGTGATCAACACACCTGTCAGTCAACATCAGTTATGTCAATTCCACTCAGTCAAACACAATTCTGTCAATGAACCTTTGAGGTTGGGCAACAGTCATTTACACCAGTCAATTGTTTCATCTACTGAACATCTTGTGTTTAATATTTTAACTCAGATCCTAGTTGTGCTCCATCAAAAAGAAAATGATTGCAATATGAGTGCATCCTTTCTAATTTTCTTCTGCCACACATCTTGTTTTAAGTAATCCAACTGTTTATTTAGCCTCCGTGCAACAAAAAGAAAGCTTGTGAAATAAGTATTTCCTTTATAGGTTCATAGGTTCATAGGTAGGTACTAGGCTATCGGCCCAAGGGTCTACGTAAGCCTAGCCAGCAAGGTTCCATAGCTTACACCACCTAAGAAAGTTATTTTCCTGTGCTACTGTCCAGCAGAGACACAGAAGTGATCCCCGGGGTGTATTTCCTATTTCCCATCCACTCATCAAGATTTTTCTTGAAGAGTGCTAATGAAGAACTTTGCTTGACATAGATGGGTAGCTTGTTCCAGAGTATAGGAAGTCTCTGGGACAGAAATCGATCCCTCCAGCGTGTCCTGTTTATTGTGGTGACAAGGTTTAGGTCCCTAGAGCATGTAGCTCAGAGGGATTGGGATTTCTTTAGGTGTAGCATGTCTAACAGCTATGGGTTTGACATAGCTTTATATGTTAGGCAGAGATCACCTCAGAGTAGGCGATATGCTATGGAGTAAAGCTGGAGTTTTTTGAGGCGGTCAGTGTAGGGCATTTGTTTGAGGCCAGTAATCCTATTTGTGAGGTACTTCTGTGGCCTTTCCAGCTGCTGCATATATCTTGGAAGGTACATTCCAAAAGGGGCGTTGTACTCTATAATGGGTCTTATGAGTGATGAGTAGAGGGGAACAATGATCTCTTTTTTTCTGGATGAGAACCCTTTTATGATGAGGTGTGCCACGTAGAAGGACTTCCTGACTACTGTAGAGATGTGACTATCAAAGGAGAGACTAATGTCCACCTGGGTCCCAAGGTCTCTTATCACGCATTCAGTGTTAAGTAGATTGCTGCCTATGTGGTAGTTCATGGGTACAGAGTTTTTACCAAAGGGGATGACACTGCACTTTTTGGCATTGAGCTTGAGGCCATGGCTCTGACACTAGGCATCTGTCTCAGTGAGGCTCTTCTGTAGGATGTCCACATCATTTGGGGACTTGACTATGGCTCCTAGTTTGCAGTCATCTGTGAACTTCATTAGCCAGAGGCCTTCTGTGTTAGCCTGTACTTCAGAGAAGTAGATACCAAACAGGAGAGGTCCCAGGATGGGTCCCTGTGGTACTCCACTTGTCACTGCTTTGAGGTCAGATTTGGAGTCTGCAACTTTTACAGTGTGGTTCTGTCAGTAAGCCAGTTGGCAACCCATCTTGTGATGTAGGGATTTATACCTAGTTTAATGAGTTTAGCTATAATTCTAGAATGAGGGAAGGTGTCTAAAGCCTTGGCGAGGTCAAGATAGGCTGTGTGAACCACCTTACCCTCATTCACAGCTTTAGTGACTTCCTCAAATAAGTCGATCAGGTTCAGGAGGCATGATATGCCTTTCACAAACCCGAACTGGGTGGCATCCAGAGTTTGGAGGTTACCAATGTCTTTGTTTTTGAGTTCCATGATGATATGTTCCATGGCCTTGCAGACCAGGCTCGTCAGGCTAATTGGTCGATAGTTCCCAGGATCAGTGGTGGCTCCCCCTTTGTGGAGTGGGATAACTGTTGCTGTGCACCATTCAGTGGGCACAAAGCTTGATGCGAGGCTATTATTGAACATGGTGCTTAAGTGCTTTTTTTAAAAAAATTCTGTCCTTCTTGCCATATTCAGCCTTCTGGCAGTTTTCTGGATCCTGTGATTGTTCCTCCAGGTATCTTGGCATGACTCCTCCAACAAGGACCACTACTCATAAGGAGATGATCATGATGGAACTCGTTTCTACTTCAAGGAAGTGTGAGATCCATTGGAGACTTGTGAATGGAGCTGGGAACCATTATCCTTATAAAGACTACCCAAACTCACGACCTTAAAAAGTGGCTTGTACAGTGACATCAGTGACCTCAAGAAGTGGCTTGTGCAGTGACATCAGTGGCCTCAAGTAGTGGCTTGTGCAGTGACATCAGTGACCTCAAGGAGTGACTTGTGTAATGACATCAGTGACACTGTCATCACTACCTGTAACTTGAATAAATGATCTGTGAGGCATCAGCTTTCCCAAGAGGTTGCACAGGCATTGAGCCTTTCCCAACCCTTTGCCAGAGATAGGAGAGCTGGCTATCACAGTTACTTTGGCCTACCCCACTTCCTCAGTCAGCCATGTTAGTGACTCAAGTCAGTTCTTGACCTCATGTCACTGGCAGCACAAACAGACACCTACCTCTATACCATTGGCCAACTACAACTGACCCTTTTATTGCTGTCACACATTTACTTCTAGTTTTTTTTTTTGGGGGGGTGGAGGTGTTGAATCTGCCCTGCACCATCAACATTGAGGACTATGTTCTGCACACCTCCCGTGACATTATATATATATACTATCTCCAAGATCATACATCAGTGTGGAATAGGATATATTTTCTAATCAACACTAGAAAGTGATCTTAGTCCAATTGATTAATGACTTTTACTGACTCTACCATAGGCTGCCCTTTAATCAACATAAAGAAACTTTGATCTTACAACTCTTTTCTCCCAACTAACAAAGCTGCTAAGGCTCCTGTCAGAAACAGAAGATAAGGTAACATGGCGCCTGCGACACCCTCAGTATGCTGGTTAATGTGTGTGTGAATCGGACCAAAAGGGAAAAAAATATTCTTTATGACAGATTTGTGGAGTCCTGCTGATGGAGTTGTGGCCTTGTCTCTTCACAGTTCTCACTAATGATAGACAGTTTGCAGCCTTGTCTTTTCACAGTCATCACTGCTGATAAAGGGGTTGTGGCCTTGTCACTTCACAGTCCTCACTACTGATAAATATTTTGTGGCCTTGTCACTTCACAGTCCTCACTATTGATAAATAGTTTGTGGCCTTGTCACTTTACAGTGCTCACTACTGATAAATAGTTTGTGGCCTTAACAGTCCTGACCACTGATGAAGGGGTTGTGGCCTTGTTTCTTCACAGTCCACTTTCTCATTGCCAGATGTTATAGTGGAATACCTGGTAGATAATCTGCAAGGTAGATTTATGTGCGTTGCAACTGCAAATCCTCTTATAGTTTTGGAAGGAATGTCTTTAAATGAGTAATGCGTAAGGCTGCTGCTTGTTGAACTGTTATCATGTACATCACATACTTTATGTATTTATTTGTTTACTTTCTTTATTACACAGGTTAGGAGGTGATGTTGCTGCTGCAGACTGACTAGAGTGCGGTGTTTATACTGTACTGCACACTCATATGGTACATATACATCAATAGCTCTTCATTTCTCACTGTTTACACTAGCAATCACTGTGTGATCATGGTGTACAGTAGAATCAGAATTGCATTTAATGGCCAAGTATGTGCACATACAAGGAATTAAATCAATAAATAAAAATAAAATCATTATGTCCTTTATGTCCTCCCCAAAAATTACTATGCATTCTAAGTTTATGTTCATTTTTGTCCCTTGATCTACCTGTGTAAGTCTAGTTGTCATCTATATTTGTTGCCTTTTTTTCTCTCTGATTCCTTGTGTCCAAGAATATGGAACATGTATAGTAAGATTCAGCGATCATGGTTCATGATCCTCTGGGACATGAAGATATTTTGTCTTTTCCCCTGACCCTTTTCTATATACTGTTTGGTATGTGCAGTGTAATGCCCGCATTCATAAACTTGCCATGCTGAGCCATAGAACAATGTCAGAAGGATCATGCCACTGTACTATCCCTTCTTTTCATAGGGTGAACTCTTGCAGTCTAACTCAAAGATGTAACTCCTGCAATGGGGCATTCATCACATCTGGTGTGGGACAACTAATCTTTGCCACACCCATCTTCCATACACCTCTGGCTCCTAGTCCAAATAAACAAACCTGGCTCTTCTGGGCCTTAGTTAGGCTTTATTCTTTGGGCTAATACTGTTTTATTACAACCATGTCTATGATATCTTATTATGCTGGAGCAGACACACCAAGGTTCATAGGTTCACAGGTTCACAGGTTTATACTAAGCAAACAACCACCATGGTCTTTACCTTCACAGCAATGCAACCCAACCCAGTTTTGTCCCTGAGTTCCTTGAATGCTTATATGGTTGGCTATGTTAGTAAAGAGGTAGGTAAGGTTTATGTGGGGGGCAGGGTATGTTATTTGGGATTTACTTTTCTGTCCATAAGAGATATGGAGGACATATCAAGGGTTAATTTGTGATCAGAATTTCTTTTCAAAAGGGCCAAGGATGTACTCTCACTCACGTAGATGGAGAGCTTATTCCATAAAGCAGGGATGCTTTGAGACACATATCAGCCTTTCCAGCATGTTCAATTTTTGTCACAGGTCCTCGGATCTAGTGTGTTACTGTTTGTTTTGTGGATGGACAAGAACTGGATTTCAGAATGCCTTAGATGCAAGGCATAGATCGGCTCTCAATAACCTTTAGGAGTCTGAAAACAGAGTTAGGGCATTAAGGGGGATATGTGTAAGACAAGGTATGCATTCCCCAGATTCTGTTGGTGAGGAACCTTTTAAGGTCATTCCAACTGTTGCAAGCGGCTGGTTAGGTACAAACCAAAGGGAGCATTGTACTCAATGATGGTTCTGATAAGGGCTGAATAGAGTGGTGCTATAACTTCCTTAGGCATGTATACCATACCCTTGCTTATGAGTTGGCTGACACAGAATGATTTTCTTACTGTCTTGGCTACGTGTTAGTCAAAGGCCAGATTTGTGTGTGTGTGTGTGTGTGTGTGTGTGTGTGTGTGTGTGTTATATATATATATATATATATATATATATATATATATATATATATATATATATGTGTGTGTGTTATCTGCAAACAGAGAAAGAGCCAGACCTTTTTTGACATTAGCCTTTACTTCTGAGAAACAGATGTCAAAGAGAAGTGGGCCCAACACACCTCTGGTGACTGGTTTCTTGGTGGATGTGGTCTCACCCATTCTGACTTCCTACGTCCTATTTGTGAGCCAGATGGCATTCCACTGAGTTACTTTGTGATTTATGCCTAGTTCTGAGAATTTGTCAACAACACCTGAGTGGGTTAGTGTAGCAAATTCCTTGGCCAGGGCAAGGTAGAAGGTAGGCAGTATGCACCATTTCCCCCCTCATCCATAGCCTTGTTGACCCACTTGAAGAAATCTGCCAGACTGAGTAGGCAAGACCTTCCCCTAACAAAGCCAAACTGAGACAATGTTTGCAGCTTGCCAATGTATTTGTTGATTATTTCCATGGCTTTGCTTATCAAACTTGTCAGACTGATGTGTCTGTCGTTCTGAGAGTCTGTTGATGGTCGAACCCTTTTGAAGAGGGAAGACTGTTGCGGCCCTCCATTTACCTGGAATGTAATCATACTTCTCAAATGTCCAGATTTTCATCTCATATTTTTAGTCTTTTTATCATAAAATTTGTAGTTTTCTGCCAAATCACAAAGAACTTGACACTAAATAATGATATATAGCTGAGTTTCAGATTTCATATCCTTTAGAAAATGCATGCTAACACAAACCTTCTAAGTTTATATGATCAATATTTAAAATATTTCCCTATTTTTGGGCCTTTGCACCCCCCACCATTATTTTAGGCTTTGTCCTGATTTTTTGTGCTGACACATTTAGAGGCACGAATGTAATCTATTTTGAGGCTTTAGTTGGAATGCCTCAAGTGGCCTGCTAGGTCTTGCTTTAAGCAATTAGGAGGCAACTGCCCACTGAGGCTGTGTTTTTGGCCTTAATGAGCATCACCAGGACCTGCTCCCTGTTGTTATTTGGGTGATATGCGAGAAGAAATTAAACAAGGGTGGGGGGCAGTGGGGGGCACATTTAGAGCTAACTTTATCAGCCAGTAGATTCGCCATGTCACCCTGGTCAGTGAAGGTTGTGCCATTTACCACCATTTCTGCACACTACTGAGTGTTATCTTTAAGGTTTCTTACACAGATGAAGAAGACCATGTAACTGTCCTTAGCGTGGGATGCTATCTTGCCCTTGTAACTGATCTTGTTGGACTTTATTAGACCTCTTTACTTCTTGTTTAGTTGTGTCAGAGAGCTCTTGTCTCTATGAGAGTTGCTCTTTTTGAGTTTGGCCTTGACTTTTTTCTTTTGTTATATGCCCTGATAAGGTAAGGATTCTACTGGAGGGGATTTATTTTTGTGTTAGATCTAGCCTTACTTCTGGTAGGTAAGGTAGCCTCAATGCAGCCATTTACGTGTTTGTACAGAGTTTCTGTAAATAATTCTGCAGAGGTAGCTGTGTTCTTGGAGTTTAGGAGAACCATGAATTTTGACAAACTTTCACTTAATAGGATGTAGTTTCCTAACTGCTATGGGATTAGTAGGTGATTCCAGGTTGTTTTCAAGGAAGACAGCTTTGTGGCCTGACCTCAGCAATGAGGATGTGACACAAGGGGGAGGGAACACTCTCCCATTTTGGTGAACACTAGGTCTAATATGTTTGATCTTCTGACTGGAGTACACACTATCTGGTCCTGGGTGTTTGTGTTGATAATGTCCAAGAAACATTGTACCTGTGAGTTAGAGGCCATGTATGTTTCCCAGCCTATAGAGGGGTACTTACAGTCTACAATGAATAGAATATTTGGTCGGATGGTAAGTGCCTCTAGCAGGTCTCTAGGTAAGAGTTTTGAGCTTTGTGAGTGATAGAGGCTGACATGTAGCTGGCCTGGACATGATAAGAAACCTTGCCTATGGAGACCTTCATGCAGATGTATTTCATGGCATCATCCTGTTTAACCAATCTATATTTGTATTTGTTGCTAATGTAGATTGAGACACCTCCACCTTTAGCCCCTGTCTATGCTCCTGTTTGTCTAAGTGTGTCATAGTACTTTTGCGGCATTAAACCAAGCCTCAGTGACAGCACAGATATCTACATTTTCCAGAGTGATGAGAGCGTGTAGTATGTGGAGATTCTTGTTTAGGCTCTGAGAATTGAGCAGTAACACCTTCAGGTTGTTTTGAGTTTTTTTTTTTTGTTTGTTTTTTGCTCTGTTGGTAGCTTTGTTATTTTAACATTGTTTAAAAAAGGGGTTGGTGTAAGGGGTGGAAAAAGCTTTTGCCAATATCTGAAAGCCGAGGTGAGACAGGTACAAACCATCCTTGACAAAACAATGTGGTCTGTTAACCATGTTCTCCCATGCTGATAGATACTGGATTTCCTTGGAGTGACACAAGAAACTATGCTAATTATTAAAATCATGTCATTTGTTGTTCATACTGTACCATTATTTTTGGTGAAGGTAGAATGTTGCTCAGTGCAAGGGAAGTACCTGTCTGTGGCACATATTCAGAAAGATCCATTATGTCTCTTTTCTTATAGTCCAATGAAGTATGTCTCAGGTCATTTACCCCCACACAACCACATGGACTATGATGCACTCATACGGGTACCTGTGGTACAGTGACTATGTGTGTGTGTGTGTGTGTGTTAGTGTGTGTGTTAGTGTTAGTGTTACTGTGGTTCCTAGCTTCAGATAGACAACTAACCATTACCTTCTCCTTGTCCAGCATGATGAAAGGGGCACCTGTATGTCATACAATAAAATCTCCCATGACTAGAGTACTAGAAAAAGTATTTGCTTGTCTTATGGGCTTTGTTCTTGGGGATCATTGGATGTAGGCTTATGTGTGGTGTTAGGTGTTGCTTTTGGTGTGTACTTTAGTGGTTGTTGAGGATTGGTGTTGACATTTGATGGCTTAAGAGATCTTGAGGTATGTAAAAGTTTTTTATTTGCCTCAGCATAAGAAGGTCTGTGTGTGTGGTAAGCAGAATGTGTGAAGGTGTAGTGTGTGAGTTCCTGACAACCTTGTTTGTATGTTAGATTTTTGCTCCCATGGAAGTTATATATGTACATCTCTCGGATACTGTATTAGTTTCTTTAAGGACTAAAAGGTTGTCTGTGTACATGAGACAATTGCTACATTGTCGCCAGATGACCATATCAAGTGACACTTTCAAGGATAATTTTTGTTTTCAGTGGTTTCACTAAAGAAACTAAATTTGATGAATATATTCTACCATTTTATTGGTCAGTTCTAATGGTTTGGGGATGGGGAGGTAGAAGTATTCCTGTTGACTGGCTTGTTTGAACTGCAGTTGCAGTTTGATTTTATTGCATTACGCAGCAAAATGCCAAAGACTGGGAGTACGACCCTTTTTTATGTTACTGATGTTTGTTGTTTCTTCATGGCTGTCTGACCATGGAGTTGCTATTTTTGAATAATGGTGGAACGAGCAAGACCAAGCATTGTTTCAGCTCTTTTCTAGTACATCAACGTTAGTTTCTTTTTCTCAACAAATTGTGATATTTTCATGTCTTTGTTCCAGTAGCAGTAGATTTGATGATTTACCTTTCAACTGAGTTGATTCCTCATATTTTATGCAGTGGAAAAATGTGAATACCCTGCATTTTAACGGAGTTCTTTGTGCACTCCGTTTACATTAAACAGTTCCATGGCACATTATTTATACCAAAAGTATTGTGTGCCCAATTTTTAGGATCATGTGACTAGATTTATATGAATTTATAGTTGCACAACAAGAAAGTGATATGCAAAGTGTAGGTCCACACCAAAATCAGTTTAAGGAAATATTGAATAGAAGCAAAATATACTCTGAATCAATGGGAGGGGAGTGTTGAATAATTTTACATGTTAAGTATATGAATAAAAATAATTTGTATAAAACTGAAGACTTAAAACAAAACAAGGACATACAAAAAATCCTTATGTAGTCCAAGTGAGTACAGTATTTTAAGAAAGAGGTATAGCAATAAAATAGTGAGTGAATGGTTGGAGGAAATACATGGAAGTACTTTTGACAGAAAATATGATACTTAGGTGGAACAATCATCTAGGAGAAAAGAACAACAAGAAAAAGTGACGAGTTTATGAATATATAGTATAAAGATTCAACAGTTATTACAGGAGGCGGAAGCATAATCTGCTACTTAAGTAGGATTTTCAGCCTTTCAGTAAAAAAAGCAGATTAAATCAGCCATGTAGCTGTTAATTTGACTTGGACTCTAGTGTTTTACTTTAGTGTATGTTTGGCAACAAATTCCTTTCTGCTGCTATTCGTGTCTGGAGGCATGCATACACACACACACACACACACACACACACCTAAATCTATATATATATATATAGAGAGAGAGATAAATATAGATATACAGATATAAATATAGTTATAGATATAGATTTATAAATATATGTATATATAAATCTCAAACAAGTGCATAGACAGCTTGAAACAGGATTCCACATGCCAGCAATACAATCCAAACCAAAAAGTAAAACATGACAATGCTTAAATGCTGTAGAAATTATATTTTTATGAAAGCACACAGCCTCAAGTCAGCAGAAGACTGAAGTTTCGCTCAGAGACCCTCTTCACTATTGCTTGATCATGAACAAATGCCCTCATTAACTAATCATTTCTACAGCTTTTTACTTTTCCTGTGTTTTGCCTTTCTTTTTGGATTATATGTATGCATATATGGTTTGAGTGTGTGTTTGATAATCATATATATATATATATATATATATATATATATATATATATATATATACTCATACACACATACACATACATACCTTCATATATATGTGTGGGCGTGTGTGTACGTGTGTATACGTGTATCTCTCTCTCTCTCTCTCTCTATATATATATATATATATATATATATATATATATATGTGTGTGTGTGTGTGTGTGTGTGTGTGTGTGTGTGTGTGTGTAAAATTCTCATCAACAACTAAAACTACTGTGCTACACACAGCCTGTGCATGTCTCACCATAATGATTTATGGTATGAATCAAAGCATGTCACAGATGCCTTTACAGCAGCAGAGGTCCAGTTCTGAAGCTGATTAAATTCTACTGGAAAAACGAGTACAGTCAGTGATGGTCAATCTAACAGAGTCGGGTATGTCATGGGGAGTTTGAGTCTAAAGTGGGGTATACGGTGGCAGGGACATTGAAGGAGTAAAAATCATAATCAGCCAATACTCACTTATCACAGAAGGGTGCAAATGAGTGCAGTGCCAAAGATAATAAAGCAAACAGAAGTCCCTGAGCTACCTCTCTTGATCTACAAAATAAAGGCCATCTTCTCAACTTGTCCTTGCCTTTGTACAGGAACTTGATGTTCAGAACAAATAATTTACTGTTGTAAGTATAATTTTCCTTTAAGCTTCTTTAAATTCTTTTCCATATTCATCATATTATTAGTTTGCTGACAAGTCCACAAGTGATAAATAATAGAGCCTTGGAATATGGAATATGTTATGCAAGACCATGGCAATTTTTATAAGATATTTTATTTGTTTATACAAGCTACAATTTTGAGGAGGTTTTAACCTTAATGTTTTGACCTTACTGTGTTTTCTGTGGTGAAGTTAAGTTTTGCTCACTCCTCAGAGCTATAGGGAAGACAGTCTCAGCATGTTTTGCTAGTACTTCCTGAATCATTTTATAGATAAAAAACATAATTGTTTTCTGTACCTAAATACTACACATTATTATAGGTTTGATTTAGTAAGAATTATGGGGATTTTTTTTTTAAAAGTACTGCTGAAAAGCTGTATTAGTTTCTAAACACCATTAGATTTAATTTTCTTTTCATTCCTCTTTCGCCTTTCAAGTCGTCACTTGCGCATGCATTGAAAAACAGTGAAAATATTCTACAGCTAGAGGGGCATTCCTTTCCTTGATCTGAGGTGCTGTGCATTTATGAACAACCCCAAACGTGACTTATGCAGAATATCCAGCCACCTTTAATCCTTATTACAGAAACAAATGGTTCTAAAGCATGTGGGACTCATCTATCCATCTCATATGGTCAATCCAGTAACCCAGATTTGTGAGCAGGTGATTGTCATAGGATGAACTGGAGCACAGGATGAGTGACTTTGTAGGAAAATATGGTCATTCTTTTGGACTGCACTATGGAAGTCAGTGTGCTGACTTAGTGCTTAGCATCAGCTAATTATATTAAGAGAAGTGGTCAACACACCTTCTCTTCATGGAGAGTACACTTAATGCTAATTCAAAGTTGTCACTTCTGCGCTGGGATATGTACCATCCCTCACCTGGGGTGGGAGAACAGACTTCAGCTGCTCACTGTCACACCTCTCGGCAAATCATTTTTGGGTCCCAGTCCAAACAATCAAACCTGGCTTTTCTATCAAAAGGCAGGGCTTCATTCTTTGGGCTCATGCTGAATCTTCACAACTACTTCTATCAAATCTCATTACGATCACACAGTCGTATCAAATTACAATCACATAATCACATCAAATTACAGTTTCAGATATTATTACTGTTGTCAGTAGTTTCTCTGGAGAAATTTAATTTTGCAAATCTCTTTGATCATTTTATTGGTCACTTTTAATTGATTGGTGTCAGGGAGCTAGAGATATTACCATTAACTGGATGGTTTGAATTTGTACTATGATTTTACTGTGATATGCAACACAATGCCATTGACTGGGAGCAGAGCCAATTTTATACATTGGCAGTCTTTGCTTTTCTCCATGTTTGTGTGACCATGGAGTTGCTGTATTTAAATAACATTGTGATGTGCAAAATCAGGTATTGTTTTAGTTCATTTCTTCGATTACAAAAATATTATATTTCCTTCAACCACTTGTGTTAATTTCAAGATTTGTTTCAGGAGTAGTAGATTTGATGATTTGCCCTTCATTCAGTCGGCCTGAATATTAAACCTTCTGTGCAGTGTAGTCATGTGAATGCCACGCATTCATAACTGAATAGTGTATATACATGCAGTATGTGTCAGAAATCAGTCATCAAGCACCTGTACTGTGGGTTCTGTTCAGGTGTTGTTTGCCATTCAGCACCAGTACTATTGGGTCTGTTCAGGTGCTATGTGCCATTTAGCACCAGTACTGTAGGTTCTGTTCAGGTGTTGTGTGCCATTCAGCACCAGTACTGTTGAGTCTGTTCAGATGCTGTGTGCCATTCAGCACCAGTACTGTTGGGTCTGTTCAGATGTTGTGTGCCATTCAGCACCAGTACTGTTGGGTCTGTTCAGATGTTGTGTGCCATTCAGCACCAGTACTGTTGTGTCTCTTAAGGTGTTATGTTCTGGGGGAAACAGAATTCAGCACCAGTACTGTAGGGTCTGTTCAGTTGTTGTGTGTTGGGGAAACAGCAGTCAGCACCAGTACTGTAGTGTCTGCACAGGTGTTGAGTGTGGGGAAACCACATTCAGCTCCCTTACTAGAGGATCTGTTTAGGTATTGTGTGTGTGGAAACAGCATTCAGCACCAGTACTGTAGACTCCGTTCAAGTATTGTGTGCAGGGAAGAAGTCACACAGCAATTGTTCTGTAAGCTGTATATGGGTTCCTATTAGATGACCGAAGATGCATTTTTTTGAATGCGTCTTGGTCGAACTTGAAAAGACAAAAAGGCAAAATGACGAAGCGGCATGTAAGCAAATTTTTTCCCTGGGAAAGAAATTGCTTGGCTGAGTCCGTTACTTTGCTGTTTTCGTCACTGTAGTGCGATCTTGGAGTTGGTATATTTAAGTAGGTGGGTGGGGGGGCACAGCCACCCACTTTATGTTATGTTTTAAGTGTTTTTTTTTTGTTTTATTTTGGAACAGCGATTTTTTTCCCTTGGAAAAAAATTGCTGTTCTAAGCGTTTAAGTTTGTAAGCTTTCACTTACATGGGGTCGATAAATCATCGTTCGCTTTTCTAAGCGTTTAATGATTTAATATAGACCCATATTTAGGAAATATGTCTATGGAAGTGAGTACACAACACCAGTATTGCAGGATCTGTTTTGGAAGTGTATGCCTAAAATCATACACCCCTTGACAGTTATTATAGGATTTTTTTTTAAAGAAGTGAGTACATGAAAAGAGGACAACTAGCACCAGGATTGTAATGTCTGTTTTGGAAGTCATGCACTGTTCAAATGTAGGTGAGTGGGAAAAAATGAGCAAAAAAAAAAATCCTCAATGGACCATCAATGAGGATCTACACAGTAGCTACTCAGTAGTTTTCTAGCCTAGAGACCCTCATCTAAGTTGTCCAGCACCCCATTCTCACAGAGGTAGCCAAAAGTCTGTGAAGCAAAACACACTTTTGGGTAAATCAGTCTGTCCGTTGGCTTACAGGGTTAATTAGCTGGTTACTATGGTTCAGTGGAGCAAGGTTTGATTCCCTCATCTCTGAGCATGTCACTTAACTAGACACTGCTCCCAGGCTGAGTCTGAACACGTTCCATGAAGGTCAGTGCTTTACCCAGGAAAACATATAAATAAATGAAACAAATGAAGTGCAGTAGGCTTTCTGCTGACCCAGAGTACCACTGGGAGGTAAAACAAAAATGCTCTGTTAAAAATAAATGAACATAAATATCGAGTTCGCAAAATGGTGCTGGTGTGTGCATTCATATCCACATGCTTCCTCTCTGTACTCACTTCAAAGTTCTGATTCAACTTCAGGCAAGAAATTTTAATAGGTTCATAGCCATCCTTCTATGGACAGCATTTAAATGCCTCCAGCAATACTGGAGAGAGCACTTTTTCTTCACAGATGTTTGCTTGCTGCAGTAACGCATTTATGGAACTTTGCTAGTATATGAAAAATGAATCAGTAATCTAACTTTCCTCAAGGTAGTAGTGATTTAATATAGCATTGCAAAGCTCCAGGAAAGTTTTGCCTTTCAATACATAAGACAGGAAGATTTTAGACTGAAAAGAACAATTCATCCATATAATTATTACTGCCATCATATTATGAAATATAACAAAACCAAATTGCCACTTTGGGACGTGTGCAGAATAAGCAACTTAAAATAAAAATACTATGCTCTTTAATCTTCTAAGCAGATGAGAAAAGAATAAAAAGTTTATATCTTCTGATCTCTGCTAAGAAAACTGCCAGGTGACCATCCCCATGCGGGAAGTAACTGAATATTAAACAATGAATTTTCTGTAATCAAGAATTTCAGACCATTAAAACTCGGCCAGGGAATTGTTCCTGTATTGGAAGACTGTCAGCTGGCTTATCAGTTCACTAGTCATAAATTCTGGAATTTTACAAGAAAATGGGTATTGAGACATAATACATCTAGTCCTTGTTACCCTTAGAGTAATGCAACAACAAATGTTTTAGAACTAATTATTTTTGTGATGATGAGTAGGGTAAATCATTTCCTTTTTGAGACATTAAGAAGTTAGATATTTTTAAAGTTTGATACATTAAGACCATCAAGTCTAAATCAAAAGCTGAAATGAAAGTTTATTTTGTAATGGCTTGCGGTTGTAGGTGTTTGTGCAATAAATGTTGATCCAGATCTTTTGTTTCCTTACTCATATTTTATATTTGTTGTTTTCTCCAGCCTGAATAATGGGCAATTACAAACCTGATGAAAATATGATAGTAAGTCAAAAGAAGGCTACCGTCTGTAACTTTTAAAATGCGGTAGGTTTATCTTTGATGCAATAACTTTTGGAAACTTTCCTACAAAAATTAATATTAATATTTCTATATATTATTGAAATTTATTTCATGGTATGATTTTTTTTATTTGAGACAAGGCTTTATAAAATATGCATAAACAATGATATTATTTATAACGTACATGTATAGATTTATGGGTTAATGCAGGATTTTGGTGCTCTTGTAGACTATGTGGGCTTGACTGGTTGCCTTGGTGGGAGTCAGACATTGGACCTTTTGTTTTTTGAGGTGGGCACCTGAACCATTATGCTAATATTCCTTCCATTGAGTTTATGTTTATTTTTTGTAACTTTAAAAGTTAAAGATTATTTAGATATATATTGATTGTCAACACCCATTTACATTTTATATTTTTATACTTTGATTTTTATAAGGGTATAAAATATTAATTTAAGTAGGAAAGTTTTATTGAAGTAACATGCTAAAACAGGTGTTTTTCATACAAATGTTTCAGTATTGTTATATATTGTATTTATTTGGTGTGCAAATTAAAAGAAAAAAGCTGTTGGGCCACTTTAAATACTGTTAGAAGGGATGGGTGTGTACCAGTATATTGATGAGTGTTATTTTTTTAAATTAATTAATTTGATTTTATCCATTTATATCTGATGAAGTCTACAGAGGCAGATGAAACCACTCATATTATGATTTTTTAACGTTTGCATTTAATAAAAAATTGGATTTGTGACAAGCTGTTACCGTGGAGCTGCTTAACCTTGCCTTTGAATAGGTTGGTTTGTTCCGGAGTTTTCTTAGTTTGCAATATAAAATAACCTGAATGTAGGAGAGGTCAGCAGCAGATATTTCACTTGTTAATGAACACAGAGAAAAGTGCAAGGATCGAACTGGTCCTTATGGGACTTCTTTGATAAGTCAAATGGAATAGAAAGAAGGGTTCCTTATTTTGACTTTGAACTTATTGTTGTAGGAAGTCTTTGAACTATTGCTTTGAAACTTAATCACATTCTAAGAAAGTAGAAGAGGAGTGAGTGGTCATCTAAATCAAAGGCATTTGTTAGGTCGAGGACAAGCTTTCCTGTTAATAGACCATTGTCCATGTTCTATCAGGGTATGCAAGGCAGTCCTCATGCTTCTACCAAACCAGAAGCCACACTGATGTTGAAAGAGAATTTGGTGGGTTTGGATGCATTCTGATAGTTTCATTGTATACTAGTTTCTCATATATTTTGCCTACAGGGAGGCAATGTTGAGGCACAGAGGGATAAAGCCCTAAATATAGGCCAGACAATCCAGGTTTAATTAACATTTTTAGTATCTGAGGCATGGCAGGGAGATATGGGTGGGGCATATCCTGGGAGAGAGGGCAGGCATTCACCCCTGATGATCCCTAAGGGATGCGTGGTCCAGTGAAGGACGTGAAAGTCATTAAAAAAAAAGAAAACAGAATATTGATGTGCAATACCCTCAAGATGCCTGTAAATTACACTACTGGCATCAACACGATATGGAGCAAGTCCAAGGGAGTTTGCAATTGCTAGCAGACCTAGTATAGATGGGGGTACTGGATAGCAGTGCTATAAGGATGACAGGGGGGTAATCAAAAAAAAATTTTCTAGTGAAGACAATATGAAATTGCTTTGAAGTCATTTGTATCAGTTAGCTTTGTTGTCTTTAAGGACTGGTTTAATTACTAAACTTGTCTATTTTTTTGACATGAAGTTTCCAGTGAGGTGGTTTGTAAAGGTGTAAAACAACTTCCAACAGTGTATGGTAATTAAAGGACCACAAGTGTTAAAAAGGTAAAAAAACACCACTGTATATTTATTTAGTGAGATTTAATGTTTAACAAAATCAATACAACAAAACTTCCTTCCTCTCCATAATGTTGGTTGACTTCAAAAGTGTTGTATTGATATGATTACATATTCAAATTCACTAAAGTCCCTGAACTGCAATACACTGCTGGAAGTTTTTTTTTTTTTTTTTTTGGTTTATTAATTTCATACACTAGTGGTGTATATTTTTTTGTGGTTTTTAATAGTGATGGTTTCTTTGCATGAACTTTTCATAGGATAATAAACCATAGGGGAAGGCTGTTCATTTCTGTTGCAGCATGAGATGGTATCTTATGTAAACTATTTTCTGAATTTTAAAAGAGTTTTTGAAGTAGAAAGGGGTCTATCTATTGGGTCAAGAGCAGCATTGTTGTCACTTTGTGTTCTATGGCATTGAGTGTTAGCAGAGATTGAAGCAGCTGTGAAAGAGAAGGGGTGTTTAAAAGATTCAGTTAAGGAAGTCAGCTGCGGATAAAGTCATTGACATTAGTTGCCTTTGTCTCAATTTAGCATGTGCCTAGGTGGAGACCATTCTGCTGATTTTACTAGTTATTTTTTTTTTTGGTTGTTTTGTAGCACTATGTAACTAAATTTGTGAAAGAGCGAATCTTTCATTTTGTAATGAAAAATGCTTCCCATAGCATTTTAATTAATTTGTTAGCAATAGGTTTTGGGCTGCTTTTTATGGTTTCCTTAGGGAATAAGTGATATGTCCTATGCAGACTGTCTCAAGGCCCTATCCCTGTATTCTGTCTCCTACAGACTTTTGAGGGGAGATCTATGCCTGGCATACATGGCATTGTCAGGCCCCACTCTGTTTTGTGGATGCGCAGGAGGTCCATCAAACAGTACCAGAATTACCCATTCTAAAGACTTAAACCTTGCCTGTGATATAAATAGGACCTGCATCTCCCAGGCCCATGCTTACACTTATCAAGGGTATGAGAACTCATTACAGATTTGGGATGCATGGCTAGGCTTCAAAAGGCCCTTGTGGTCGTTAGCCTAGTAAACACCTATGAACCTATGTGAATGAGTGTGTAAACACATTCTACAACAAGTTTGCACCCCATTCAGGATTAATTCACAACCTTACACTCACAGAGATCAGTAATAGACTTCTGTTCTCCTGAGGCACCAAAAACAATTAAGTAGGTTAACAGAGAATGAATGAAAGTGTGAATGATGTTGCTGTTAGCAAATGAAATAGCTTAGATATGAATGATTTTATAGACTGCCTTAGCAGAGCTCTTAAATGATTGCTAATTCATAGCTTCTGTGGATAACCTAGTATTGAGGCATAGTTTGTTCACAAAGTGATGGGTTGGACAACGGCATGTCATTGAAACAAAATCTTTTATATGGCGTACATAGTAAAGCAATGCATTCTGGGTCACAATACTGTATACCTTTGCATAAAATATTTTATTGGAAAAAATGCATTTACTTTACCAGGAAGTCTGTAGGCAATCTAATCTTTAAAATAATATTTTATATGTGTAAACCATTATAAATATTTTCTTTCTGTTAATAGTTGATTTCAATTGTATGGAAATACACAACAAATTAAAAAGTTCAGTAGCATTATATTTTCAGATTTATAATGCTGTTAGTGTGTTCATGTTAACTGCAACTTTATGTTTTGGCCAAATATGTTTTTTTTCTGTCATAAATTATTCTATATATATTTTAGTTTTAATCATTAGTGCGACTTACAACTATGTAAAACTGTTCAGTCTATACATTGTATGGGATTAATTAGCATTATGTGCCTTCTGGGTAAGTCTGTGATTGAAAATGGTCCAAGGACCATTCACTTAATCAGTAATAAATAAAAGAAAATATGTCTACTTTGCATTGCTCAAACTGTTGTCATGTTAATTAAAGTATTGTTGACACAGTATTAGCCCTGGAGAAGAAATGAAGTTTGTTTTCAGAAGAGGTATTTAAAACAACACATTGGAACAAATTCGCTCTAGATAGGTAGAGTGCAGTTATAGCATTGTGCTTTCTGTGGGATCCCATTCCTGAAATTGTTTATCATGTGAAACTGAATTGGAATAAATCTGAAGCATACGTGTCGCCTCACAGTTAAGACGTTGTCCTGTTCGATTCTCAGCTAGAGCGTTTTCTGTGTGGAGACATGCGTGAATGGGCGTACCTTCGTTGACGGTTGTGCATCAGGGCCGGCAAATAGGCATGTAAAAATCTACTGCCGGTCATTAGTGGACAGAGTTCCGCTGTGGCGACCCCTAACCGGGAAAAGCTGAAAGACACAACAACTGTTTTTTTATCTCAGGTTTGTGTATGTATGATCTTTTCACTGGATACAGAGAAACAAATGATTTACATAAGGTTTCCTCTATATAGCACATGGGGGCGTATATACTTGTCATTCTTTTAATTATTTCCTAAGACACGACACTTTATTGAAACAGCTTACAAGCAATGCTGCTTTGTTTAAATTTTGTAAGCTTTAGTTATTCCTACATTTTACCTGTTAAGAGATACTATATTTTAAAATAATTTAAAAGTGTTTAAGCATTCTGGTTCTGTTTGTTTAAGGAAAACCATTGGCCAGTTTTAAATTAGACTCGTTTATACTGTCTGGTGAAGATAAATTGTAAGACAGTTGACTCGGAGTTAAATCTAATTAACTAAACATGCCAAAATCTAAATAGTCAGTAAAAACTGAGACTGAAACTATTATTACTAAGTTGTTTGACAAAAGTCTTAATGTGCTGAAAGCCACCATTAGAAAAATAATCATCTGTGTTTCTAAAATAAAACTTTATGTGTTGACAGAAAAATGTCATAACATAAATGCATTCTTGTTCAGATAACAACATTATTAAACTGGCAGGAATGAGGCAAAGAGGACACACACAATAGCACATTTAATTTATAGATAAAGAACTTTTTTCAAATAAAAAAAATACAATTCAAATGAATTCAGTATTTGAACCTCTAGTTAAAAAGTGTTTAACAGATTTAATGAAATGTCCTTTTTGTATGTTACTATATAAATGAATTACACCAATCAATAGAAAATAGAGACCTAAATTTCTTAAGTTCAGAAAGATATGAACTCAAAACCATCTTATCTTTGAGAAGCACACAACCCAAAACAATTAGTATCCACTGGGTCATGTCAACTTCTGTGCATCTTTTGTGAACAGAAAAATGTGGTCCTTTTAGATTTTCTATAAAATATTTTCCTTATGTGAAATTCTGTACAAAAAAAGTAAATTCTGACCTTTTTTTGCAAAATAAGAAATAGTAATTAAATACACTAGTGAATCTCCATACTGTAGAGCTGAGGTGGTGCTGCGGTTAGCGTTGTCACCTCACAGCAAGAGGTTCTTCCGTTCGATTCTTGGCTGGAGCACCTTTTGAGTGGAGTCTGCATGTCCTTCCCCTGGTCAGGTAACGTTTAAAGACATGCAGGTAGGTGCGTGTGTGAATGGGTCTGCCTTCCTTGAAGGTTGGGTGTCGGGCTGGCAACTCGGCACCATAAAAAAAAATATCCACTGCCAATCATTAGCAGACCAGAGTTCTCCTGTTGCGACCCATAAACGGGAAAAGCCGAAAGGCATTAGATTTTTTAGTGGATCTCCATACTAAACCAAACTGAACATTTTGATTTGAGTGATTTGATTTCACTTTAATGAGGGATATCTAAAATAGTCTATATATAAAATGAGACACAGTGCTAAATTTACTTTTGGCAGTTTTATAATTGTGTTGTTTTAAACTACTAAATATGGAAAAGTGTTACTTAGGTAGGCCATACACATCCTAAACTATCGTTTTACATTTAAAACTTCCACATTCTTCCCTTTGTTTAATGTTTGATATTTTTTTTTTATTTTAAGTAAAATTAGTTAATAGCTTTATTCATATTAAAACAAACATCTTTATTTATTAAAATGATGTAATAAAAGTTTGTCTTTATAATTCAAAATATGAAAAAAATCACATTTGCATTTGAGAACTTTGGAATATAATTTATTTTATAAGGAAGATTTATAAACTCAAAAGGAGAAAAGAACTCCTCAAATGACAAAAGTCAGATGCATTTTTACTAAATGAAGGTACATCTTTAGTGCAGTAACTAAAGAATGACATTTCACTTCATGTTGTTATAACTATCTACAAAATGCAAATTATGGCATAACAAATGCAAATTTCTTCTTACCTTAAAAAAGTGCAGTTTTTAATTTATACAACTGGTGGAGGACAGTGGGTACAAACTTGAACCCATGATCAAAATCTGTTATTTAGCATTGGTGAAACCTTCCCCAAAATACTGATTCAGGTGTCATTAATTACAGTTAGCATTAACATTCTCAATATTGCGAGAAGGTATCTGCCATGAAATCTCAGTCTCTTGCAAAAGTCACATTTTCATTTTTTTGTTTACCTTTATTTGGTATTTCAATAATTTCCACCCTGGCATGTTGCTCACAGGCATGCGTTCTCCTATTCTCACAAATATTCTGTTATCCAAAATTATTTTCCAAACAGTGTTGCTGCATTTCACTTGTAATTCTTTTATCCTTTCTTCAACTATTTAAGTATTTTGGTGATGACAGTCCATCTGACATTCAGATGTTCTTATCATCCACTGCTGTCAGCCACCATTGACAATATGCTGCATGTTATATTTGATATATTACTGCTTCTGGTGTCATATTCCACATTATTTTTGAGGATATTTTTGAATGTTTTTGAGCTTTCATAGAATGCCTGAGCATATGCATAATAATGTAGATGTCTTTTTACTTTGCTTTATTTTATTTCCTTTAATTCTTCGTTTATTTTCAATTTGTCATTAAGACCCCATGTCAGATGTGATATTTATAGTTGTATACATATTTTAAACTCATCTTACTAAATATTGACAGTAACTGTATCACCCAATAGTAACAAAACGCATTTATCCAGACCTGTTCATCATTTAGTGATGATGTCAGAAACTTTGAGAAATTTTGCAAACATCTGAAGCTATCCTTGGCAAGGCAAATTAAATTACAATACTCTGCACTTGCTTTAGTTGTTTTCATTATACTGTGAAATATTTCTTTGTATTTATTGTTTTTATCACTTCTTTAAAGCTTACAAGTTGCATTTTCTAATAGGGCTGCTATTTTGCATTTAAATACATTTTAGCCAGTATTAGGCATATGTTTATGATTCTTAATACTAGTGCTTCAGATCAGTCATTTTACATTAAGAGGGTCAAAGTCTGCATTCTTGTGGCAGGATAGGGCTGATTTCACCTATCTAAGGTGGAAATTGCTGGTAGAAAGCTCATTGTGTCCTTATCTGATTGGTCTTAGGGCACAGGTGGTGTAAAACTTGCCTTTTTTCTGATCTTATGCAAGCCTTGTTTGAAGCTGCTCTTCATATAGTCGTGGTTAGTGGTGCTTTGTACATACGCAATCACCAGCTTGAAATTTCCCTATAGCAGCTACCTCAGAACTTTACCTCAGTCTAGTGCTACTCACTGGGCATCTAGTTTGTACAGTGAGCAGCATAAACACATTCATTTTAGACTGTTTAGGTCTACATTACATTACTATAGCACCCAAGACTATCACTGCTCAAAGAGCTTATGGTTTAGTTTCTGGGCAGCTTCACAGGTTGTCAGTGACACACACACACACACACACACACACACACACACACACACACACACACACACACACACACACACACACACACACACACACACCTCTTAGCCAAGCTTCAAAGACCTCACAGGCACAATCCTCAGAAACTCTGCATCCACACAAGCAAGACAATTCCCATCACAACATATAAAACCACATCTCATTGTGTCTTAACTACCAAGCCCATATGGTGAAAAACTCCAAAACCCAAAATTCTGGTCATAGGAGACTCCATTGTGATATATATCATTATCCTGCTTATCAGGATGGATTAGAAGAAGGTTAGAGCTAGCTGTCTGTCAGGAGCCAGGATCTGCCATATCATGCAAGCACTCAGGTTACTTATCCAATACCAGTATGACTCTATCATAGTTCATGTGGGGAGCGAACGACCTGAGGCATACCTCCTTGGACCATATGAAGAGAGACATAATTGAACTTTTAGCATAAGTGTCACAAGCAGGAATGTGTCTTGCACTGAGCAGTATTCTACCATCTCCAAGGACGATGCCTCAGTACCAGTACTTGTCAGCCTGGAGTACATGGATGACAGGCCACACTGCTTTGCTAAGGATGATCTTCATCTATCACCACTAGGCTTTTGGATATTGGCTAAACATTAACCACTCCTTTAGTTCCCTTCTTAGGCATTCCCAAACAGGCAAACCTTCCAACAGAGTAAAAGCTGCTGTGGACAAGCTAAAGGTGTTACTGCTCAATTCTAGAAGACTCAGCAAGAAACTGACTAGTTCATTTAACCTGCAAAACAAATTTTAAAATAAAATAAAATCATGTAAATGTATTGACAGCTCTTTGGGTAGACAAGCTAAAGGTTTACTGCTCAAAGCTAGTAGTCCCAACAAGAAATTGCACTCCCTAGAAGTGATCCTCACCAAGGAGAATGCTGATGTCTGTACAGTTATTGAAACATGGTTCAAAGCCAGAGAAAGCACTCTGACTGTGCATGGCTAAAACACCTTTCATATATTCGTACCACTCACTGAACATGAAAGAGCAAAAGGCAGAGGTGTATCTATCTACATAAAGGATCAGCAGCACCTCAAGGCTGGTCAAACAATATGACATGCTTGAGCTACTCCTTGTCTAACTAACCAAGGGAAAAATCTACTACTATATCTTTGTTAGCTACAGGTCCTCCACCATGAGCCCAGAATTTAATACATCCTACCTGAAGTTTCTAGAATCACTCACCATCCAGCCTAATACCATTCTCATGTATGATTTTAACTACTCTTCCATTAACAGGAAAGCATACATGCCCTGAACATGCAGACCAAAAGATTTCTTGAGTTTGTAGTTTGCATCCCCACTAGGAGTACAAATATCCTAGATCTGGTGCTCACAAATATGGATAAGTGCTAAACTTTCCCACAAGTGTGATGTCTTCACTGGTAAGATCAGATTACAAAGCAGTTTCCCTTGAAATAAAGGTAAAACTAGACCCTCTACCTAACTCCAAAAATGTTAAGAACCTTTCTAAGGCAAACTACCTCCTATTAAGTAGTGGTATAACTAGTTTACAAGCTATCTCAAACCCAGAAAACACAGAAGCCTATGCAGAGGCATATACAAAAACCCTGTATGACCATATAAACAACTGCACAGAACGGCGGTACCAGACCGGAATAAGCCCAGGTCAAACCGCACAAACAAGCCAACTTGGTGGACCCCTGGTATTAATAGGTTGTGCAACAAAAAAGAAAATCCTGTAGAAATTTAAAAGGGGAATATGCACAACAGAACAAAAAAAATCTGTGCTGATATCTATACTGAAGGCGAAAGCGCTTAGAAATTAAACTATATTTGTTTATCTGTGCTGTTTCCAGTCCATTCATTTCAGTTGTGGTCTGCTGGAGTAGTCTGGTGTGTTTCCTTTGACAAGGGCCATTACTATGTTGCAATATTGACTGAGTACTGAAATGGGTCTATACTAACCTAGCAACATTGGGTCCATAGCCAGGATTAGGCATAAGCTAATTAAGCAGCTGCCTAGGATGTCATTCACACAGGGCACTTTTCAAAGATTTACTTTTTTTCTTTCATTCTTTCTTTGTTTCTTTCTTTCTTTATCTAGCTATATATTCAAGCAAACAAATGGTACTGCTGCTGCACCCTTGTTTAAAGCAGTGGTGTCTGTGATGCACTATGAGGGAGATGGTCTGTGCCACTCAGTTTCTATACATCCTGCTCGATCCTATTCGCAATCTAGACAGTGAATCAAAGAACCTTAAAATCTTTTACATTCATTGTCTTGGTTGTAAGTGGGATGGAAGGAGGCAAACAGCCCTGAAATTTTGAACAGTTGAGCATGGAAAAAACAGGAACAGCAGTAGAACTTTATAGACAGTGGCACCATATAGGTCTGCAAAAGAATTCTCTACTTGCAGTGTAGCTTCCTCAGGATGGTCTGGATTATAAATTCTGTTTTATACTGGCAGGCAGCCAGATAGTGGATGGCTTTGCAGGAATAATGTGTATTTGAATGAAGCAAGTTGGAAATCTTTACTGTTAATGGCTACTGTAAGTTTGTTGGAATCTGAATTGCATGGTTAATAATCTAATAAATTAAGTAATTTCTCTTAGACTTTTAAAATAATGACATTTTGCTGATAAAAAAAGCTAGGTGCTGATGTGTGCCTTGTAAATTAAGAGAATCTGGTTTCCTTTTTTGAAGTTTTAAAACCATTGTTTCTTCCATGCATGTCCCCAAGTTGTTTTTACCCTTGCTGTGATGACCTTTGCTTACAGGAATTTCTTATATCCTAGTAACCAAGGTTTGAGGAACACAACACCCACCTGTACAGTCTGAAGATATCCAAATCACGCATCTAGCAAAGTTCTAAATTCAGTTCAGGAAGCTGATAATGGTGTTTGTTTTGCGTTACTCAGTTAACAAAAACTAAATAAACAAAGTAACTGACACCTGTGGTTGATTTTAGAAACATGAAATCATAAATATGCACAGCAACAAGCTATGATAATAATATGACTGCATAACCTTCTACCTGAAAGAATGCTGTTTTATAGCAGTGTATGAACATGTTCTAAAATTACTCTGAATTAAAAACTGAATGCATACTGAGTGGATTAAGTTATGTTTATTATTTTATATCCTCTGTAAGAATTTATTTAACAGCACTCATGCTAAGTAAAAAAACTTCATAAAAACCCAAAGCAAGACAGTTGTATTAAGAAGAAGATTTTAAACATTTTCATTCAGCTTAGCCATTGAGCCCATAATATGTTATGCACATTCAGGTAAATGGTAGTATAAGCATTTCAAAATGCATAAAATGGATAACTTTCAGCATGCAGGAAAAATGCCATGAGTTACCTTAGGTTGCACCTGTCTGAAATATGGCAACGTGTATGCAAGGGAGGGGAGCGAGTGCAGGAAGTAATCATCTACTGACTTACTTCACTGACTTTATTCTCTCACACATGATTTACTAACTTAGTTATATATTAATAAATCCAATAAAGCACTGTCGATGCCTGGAATCGCTTTACAGTCTTTTATTCCACAGTTAGAAATACAGGTACAGATTGAGCGCTTTCATCCCCTCCTGGGGATTTCATCAGAATCTCTTCTGATGAAATCCCCAGGAGGGGATGAAAGCGCTCAATCTGTATCTGTATTTCTAACTGTGGAATAAAAGACTGGATTTATTGGTGGATTTTTCACTGTTCTGTTCTCTTGTTTGTGATTTAGTTATATATTAGTCATAACTCATAAATTATTTCTTGCTAACATTTTCTTTCCTTTTCTCATGTCTTTTTTATGTTTTCTTTTCTTCTCTTTGTTTTTTTTTCTCTCTCTCTATCCTTATACTAAATATGTGTTAAAAATGATTTATTTGATATAGTTTCTTATACAAACTAGTAATATCAAAGTTAAAATATTCTGTTCTATAACCCTATAATTTTCAGCTTATTGGTTTCATGTCTATTTATTTAGTTAATATTTTTTTTAATTATTAAACTGCTTATTGATATTTCCTGTTAGCTGAACTGAACCCTAGTCGCTAGATGCAATATCACTTTGAATGTAACAAATCTATACAGTGGCATTCCAATGGTTTTCAGACTGTATTACTGAAATGCCTCTGGTAACTATGAATGGTTTTAGTTTCCAAGTTAAGAAACCTAACTGAGGACTGACAATTAAAATTAAAGTACCGTGAATTAAATGTGTTCATTGCTGATGTAATTGAAGTTGTTAGGAAGGGGACTCGTTTGAGTTCCAGTCATATCATGCTGAAGATTTTCTTACAATATAGTCCTGGAGTTTATCTTGCTTACCGTCAGGTAATTGCAGAGAAAATATGTTATTATGGCTGATCAGCATTGGTTGTTTCAGGCTGTTGTTTTGTTTTTAGCCTCTGTGCACATCTAACTTTTTTAAATCTGCTAGTTTATTACCATTGCATGTGTTAAAGTGCTAATCTGGTTAGTAGGTAACATACTTTGATGGGGAACAGTATAAAATCTGGTTAGTAGGTAACATACTTTGATGGGGAACAGTATAAAATCTATTGAGTTGGTGAAGTTGAGTGTCCTTACTTAGAATGATGCATTAGAGGGATGTATGGGAGCGGTAATCTTGCGAGCTGAAAACATGCACTGACTGCATATAATTCTGTATTCAATACAGCATGCAAACACCAACCTTCTCTCCCCTGGCATTAATAACAACTATTACATACCACAAGAACTGTTGTTTGTAAAGTTAAATACAAGATTAAATCACTTAATCCTCACCTTTCTGTCTTAACCTTTGTTTCACTGCCCACTATTTACTACATAGATTATGCATTCTACAATCATTTTACAATCAGATGCTGTTTCGCAAAAGTCTTAAGCCATATATGTACCTCTAAAGAGCAATGCTGTGAACATTGATATCTGAATTCTGGCGAACAGCATATTTTTCATTCCAGAAACACTGACAGAGAACTGTTGCATCCCACAGTCTTTATGCTATCTAAAATCTTGTCAGGTCATTGTTGTGTTCTCCTGCTACAAGGGCAGTGACTTGTGTTACAATTAACGGACAAAACTGACACAAATAACAAAATTCAGGTTTCCCAGAAAACTGCATTCTTAAGATAATGGTAACCAAAATATCAAGGTGCTTATTTTCCTACGAGGGAGATAGATATCAGTTGAGTAGTGTTTTGGGTAGGGCTTGTTAATGCATTTGGTATCTTTACTTTTCAGCATTAATGTGTAAAAGTTGTTCGTAGCAGAGACAGCAAGAAATGTTATCGTCCTAGTAATGCCTTCTTACACCCCGTAAAATTATAGCACTTTGTTATGCATATAATGTCATAACGTAATTATTAATCCACTATTGCTGGGTTGCAGGCACAACTTTGTAAAACTTGTGTGCAGAAACATTGGGCTTAAACAGAAGAGTACCACTGTCCGAGCTGCATAGTGCTGTATGCGGACAGAAGGTACACGGAGTACAGGGTAAAAAGTGGAATACTCATAATATAAGCTGACCCTAACGTGTTGCAGCCATGGGCAGTGAGATCCTTGCAAAAGATGAGAAACAAAAGGAAAGGGTGAGGGGGAAAACTGTATATTGGGCCGTTTTCTCACAGTAAAGTTTTTGAGTGGGAATTAAGAGCTTGTGAATTTTTAAATGAAGATTTTAAAGACTGCAGGTCTTACGAGCTAGGGAATCAGTTTTCAGCTTTCTCTATAACTGTTGAGTATGTTTAATGTTGCCATAGCAATGAGTAGGAAAGGAATTGATTGGTTGTTGGTTTACTTGTAGTCTATAGAAGCACAAACACATTTTAGTTATGGAAACTAATTAGAAACCCTTTAGTTATATCCCTTATATGGGAACTTAAAGCTAAAACAGCTTGATGTTTGAAGCATACTTTAACTAAATATAACATTAAAGTAAACTGAGCATCTAGAATGCTACAAGTACCTGATAGTCATATATATTGAACTGTTATGCTTTACACCACTTTGTTAATATAGTTAAATACACTTCCTTTGAATGCCTTTCTATAACATAACTATAAATACCTGCTAAAGCACAATAAGATTAATGGCTATATTTATGTTATAAGATAATTTTACAGTCTCTTTTCGCTTTAAGGAACCCGTGGTGGTGGTGCTGTGGTAGCGTTTTTGCCTCACAGTAAGACGCTGTCCGGTTCGATTCTCAGCTAGAGCATCTTCTGCGTGGAGACATGCGTGAATGGGCATACCTTCGTTGAAGGTTGTGCATCAGGCCTGACAAGCCGGTACGTAAAAATCAACTGCCAATCATTAGCGGACCGGAGTTCCGCTGTGGCGACCCCTAACCGGGAAAAGCCGAAAGACACAAAACAAACTTGAAAGTATATGCTTGTCTGTTACAGGAAGTGATAATCTTCAAAAATATATGTTATTTGTTGCAAGCCTCTGTGATTAAGGATTGAAAGTGTTTGTGTGTTTCAAACAAGTGAATATTATATCCAATATGGAAAGATATGTTGATACAAATAAGTTGAATAAGTTTAATAATCAGTATAATTCAACTGCATATGCTTTTTATGTTTAGATGGTAATGATATAGTTGTTAATTCATATAAAACAACACCCTCTACAACCGAATGTTTTAAAATCAAAATAATAGTAGTTTTAATAAACTTCTTTAGTATTTAAAAGTGTATATGGAGCTCAAGTGAATGGGAAAAGGAAGTTAGAGTGTTTGTTCATTAGATGTACCTATCTGTTGGACTAGGAATGTATTTCATTCCATGGTGGGTAGGGGATAATGATCAAACTACTTTAATTTTAGTACTTATTTCAGTTTTTAGGATGTTAATTAGTTTCACCAAGCCTGACTTATTCTTGTTGAGTACTTTAGTGATAACATGCTTCACTGAGATAGATGAATGTGTATATTCTCCCACCAAGATTATAGATTTGGTACTCAAACCAGAATTGATAAACTATACATTTTTCAGGATCTTCAAACAAAAATTACTTCTTTCACAATAATCCCATGTCCTCTTCAGACCACAATGCACTAGTTCTAAAAATGCAAATAGATTTTAAACCACTAACATTCATTTCTAGAATTCCCTCGTACATTACAAAAATTAAAGAATTTAAGCAATGTTTAATGAATGAACTTAATTTCTTTGTAGATATAAATTACAACTCAGAAGTGAATATAGTAATGGTTTGGGATTCATTAAAAGCTTATATTTATGGAAAAGTGATTGCTTGGTTCAAAAATAAACTCAAGGAATGGGAATCAGAACTCGAAGAACTACAAAGAAAACTCACATTATATAAATCTAAAAAATCTCTTAATTTGTTGCAGAATAAGAAGACAATAACAGATGTAAACAAAAGATATAAAGAAATATTAAATCACAAAACTAATTTATCCATGGAGAGGTTAAAAATAAATTCTTATGCCACTTCTCCAAAACACTTACTTAATTTATCTGTTAAAGTTAAAATGTAAACTAAAGCTAATTCTATTGTTAATATCTTACATGAAGAAAAAGGTAAGAAAGTTTTGGAAATAGGAGATATACTAGATGCTTTCAAATGTCATTACAGAAATCATTGTAGAAGAACATTCCATTTTAGAAAATATGATTTTGAATATTAAATCAATCCCTGAAAGTTTACAAAGGGAATTACAAAAACCCATTACACACAAAGAAGTCATTGATACAATGAAAGTAAAACTAATAAATCTCCTGTAATGGATGGTTTAATCACAGAAATTTACAAATTGTTTCCCAAAAATATAACTTCATTGTTACATAAAACATTTATTGAAATTCAAACCCATTCAATAATCCCTCCTTCATGGAGATACTCTTTAATCATACCCATTTGAAAAGAAAATAAGGATGTTAGCCATTGCAGTTCATATAGGCCAATTTCATTATTAAATAATGTTTATAAAATATTTATGTTTATACTGGTAAATAAAATAAAAAATCAAATGTACGAAATAATCAGCTATGACCAAACTGGGTTTATTCAAAATAGACATGCACATGACAACATTAAACGAATATTGACATTAATTGATTATTTAAACAAAGAAAATATAGAAGCCTTAATAATTGGACTAGATATTGAGAAGGCTTTTGATTCCTTGAACTGGGACTATTTAATTAAAATCTTAGAAGCTTATGATTTTCAAATCTCCTTTATTACATTAATTAAAAAGGTTTATGAAAACAACTTAACTTATATTAAAATAGAGCCCTTTACTTCAGAGGCTATACAAGTTACGATTGATACTAAACAGGGATGTCCCATGTCACCCATTTTATTTGCATTGGCTATATTAATACGAAATAATCCAAAGATAAAAGGAATAAATATATTTGGTCAATGTAACTCTAAGATCATGCTCTTTGCTGATGATGTACTTCTTACACTATTGAATTCAAAAGCAGCTTTAGATGAACTAGATAATCTGATAGAAAATTTTCATAAGATCTCAGGACTCCATTTTAATAATCAAAAATCTAAATATTAATTATTAAATAAAAAAAATGATTTTCAAATAGACAAGAATCATATCATAGGAGAACATGTCACAACAATAAAATACCTGGGGATAGACCTGTGTGAGAATATACAAGATATATTGAATATTAATTATAGAAGGGTCATGGGTACAATAGATTCTCTAGTGTGCAAATATAATTTATTCATAGTTTTTGAAGATATAGACTACAACTGATTAAAATGGTTCTTCTTCCTAAAATTGTATATGTTGTACAAGCCACATTGTTAATTCCTGAGAAAACCTATCTTAAGAAAATAACATCAATATTACTGAGAATCTTGTGGTATCCTAAAAGAAACAAAATTGCATATACCCATCATAGCAGACAATGGGATCAGGGAGGAATACATTTCCTAGATATCGAATCCTATATAAGAGCTACTTTACTTAAAACTGTGATTGAATGGCTCAATCCTAGTTATATATCCAACTGGAAATTGTTACATACAACTATAATAATAAATGAAAAGAATTTACTTGAAATACTATTACTATAGATAAAGATAATATATTATGGTACTCATTGACCTTAAATTTACAATACAATATAACTAAATTCACAAGGTCATATTTAATAAATCATTTATTTGATCACTTTAGGAAATTTATAAATATGAATATGGATTTAAAGCTTTGGTTCGCAACATTAATTCCCTTCAGCATTACTAAAAACTTTCCAGATAGAATTCATAGGGATATATTCTTCTCTTGGGAACAGAAAAATCTAATTTGTTGGCTGCATTGTATAAAAAATCAGCAAGTTTTGGATATACAATATATGATGTCAACTTATAAAGTGAATTCTCATGAATGGTTAATACTTCAGAATATATTGACATACTCCAAGGATCTATGTAGCATAATAAATAATTCTTTCTCAACTCCACCTAAATTTATAATCAGACTGTTTGAAATTATATATAATAATAAGAATATGAAAAACAGAACTTCATATTTATATAATCTAATAAAAAACTACAAAACATTAATTAAACCAGCATACTGGCAGTTTATTACTAAAGGATATACGATTCAATTAACCCCAAAAAATAAATCAAACTTATTACTTTCAGTAAAATTGACTTCTTGTTCTCATTATTGGAGAATATTTACCTGGAAATTCCTCCACAGATCCTTCTTAACCCCTGATAAAGTTTCAAAAATCAATCCTTCTAGTAATGGGTTATGCTGGAGATGTCAACAGATTGATAAAGCTGACAGGTCTCACATTCTCTACGAATGTATAAAAATTAAACCCTTTTGGGAAAGTATTCATAATTTTATGCAGGCAATTTATACAGATAATTTTGTCATGACCAAAGTGTTAATATTACTGAACATAACTGATGTTTTTTTTTTTATATAAATAAAATTGACCTCTATATTATTTGGACTATACTAGCTATAGCTAGGAAATGCATAACAAAGAGATGGAATTATACCACAGCACCTAGCAAAGAAGATTTCCTTTGTCTATTGAAGAGGACGGCCTTGATGGAAGTTAAAAATTAAGAATGTTTCCGATGCCGTTAACTAATAATCCATGGAAAAAAGTTCTGACATTGATTGACACTTTGCATATGGATCTAACCTCCACTTGAAACAAGTACTTATGTTAAATTTAGCTGTTACTATATAACTTGTTATCACTCAATTTAAACATGGCAGGCTGAATGTAAATTTGTATATAGTTAATTATCTAATTTGATTGCAAATTATAATACGTATTCATGTATTGTTTTATTTCATATTCAAAATAAAAATCATCTGAGGAAAAAAAAGAATATATCTATCTATGCATATACAGTATAGATAGATATATGTAATCTATCTATATTGCTGTGAGGGAAAGATTATTTGCATTTGCCTTCTTCTATTTTGTATACTGTGATTTGTTTTGTTTACAATGTTGGGGGAGTGATAAAACCTACATGGTAATTTTTCATGGCTGTGACAAGTTCTAGATTCAATAAACTCCATGTAGAGGCACAGACTCATGACAAACATGGTAAATTCTGTGTCATGCAAATTACAGCATATGTAGCTGAATTGCATGCTAATGAAGCAAGCCAACACAGAGGAGAGATTTAACAAGCTGTAAAGCAACCATGTAGACTCCTTGCTCATGTATTCAAAAACTTTTCAAATACAGCTATGGAAAGGAGTCTACACTGAAACAAGAGCAAGTAAAAGTTATTAGATTTGTACAGAACTGAACTTAACATGTAAAAACAGACACATTATTACATCATTAGAAAGGGTGGATGCTATAAAAGTAGAGTAACAATAGCAACAATCTTTTTAAAGTGCCATGACATAATGCAGTTTCTCTCCCCAACCCCAAATGAAGAATGTACCCATAACTAATGTAGACAGCTAAAAGTGTAAACCCCTTAAAACAGACTATTCATACTGTCATATAAGCATTTGCAGTATGAAATGATGGAATACAGTCAAATTTTATCAAAAACTGTATTTCTCTGTGCAGATATATAGCAAAGTAATAGGCTGCCCTTCAGTTTCCCTACCTGCACAGTTATCAACCATGTTGATTCAGGGCTTTCACCATGGTGAAGATGCAAATGAGGTCAAAACTCATTAGGATTGCTGAATTGTAAAAAATTGTAACCATCTAGGGATGTTCACTTCATGTAGGCACTTCCACAGTGTTTGTTTTCAATGGATGGTAACAGTGAATGATGACATCAGGGGAGTATGTCAGGTTACACTTACAGAGGTGTACAGGTAGGTCTGTGAAGGGTGAACGTGCATGTAAGCAGTACACAATTCACAAGTTCTGTTTCATCCTCTTTATGTTTTGTTAAAATGTGTCATCTCTGTCCATTTTAAGTTATTTTTTAATTATTTCCGTCATTGTTTGCATGATATGGCACTTAATGCAGTCACGGGAAACTGAGGAATGAATGGCAGGTTTCTCTATGCTTGATATGTAACTATTTTTCTGACAGCACGTGTATGTGTAGGGCTGGAGTACAGATGGTCCTGTGTTGTAATACAAGGTGTGCAAACTTTAAATCAGTTTTTGTGCTCCATGTTTGCATGGTATCATGGGACTGGAGGAAAGAAATAACAATATTGCCTATGTTTACCTTGTTTATGTGGAGGTGCACCATGTGTGCAGCCGCACAGAGGTGCACATCTCACACTAATGAGCAAAAACAGAGCTGAAACACTTAGTTAAGCAGCAGGTGCTTTCATAGGTGCTAATTACAGCATAAGCAAGTGATTTTCAACACAGTGGAACTTTTCAACAAGCTATACAGCATCCATGCATCCTCCATGCTGTTTTTTCCTGAATAGTTCAATACCATTGGAGTTAAGGCAAGGACATTTTAAAGGGACACAGTGCAGGGGTTGATGCACCTTTGCTCCATATGTATGTGCTACAGGCTAAAGCCAATACTACTGGTGCTGGTGACAGCAGGTCTAGGCCGAGAAGGAGAAGAGTGTTCAGGCCCAGGGTAGCTTTTCAGATGCCACATGATCTGAAGATTGTAGAGCACTACAGGGTTGACAGGGACACATTACAAGAATTCTGTGAGCTCTGCAACCCTCAACTCAAAGCCAAAGACAACTGAGGAGAACCCATCCCATTCGAAACTTAGGTATGTGTAGCCCTTAGAATCTTAGCTACAGGTACCTTTCAAAGACCAACTGGGGACATGATGGGTGTGTCACAGGCATCAGCATCCAGGATCCTCCACCAATTCCTGGATGATATGCTCATACATGCCAGTGAGCACATATGTTTTCCCATAGTTCTGAGGAGAGGGCTAGCAGTATGCAACAGTTCTATCCTGTAGTGCACTACCCTGAAGTATTGGGTGCCATAGATTGCACTCATGTACATATTAAAGCACCACCTGGTGAGAAGTGTAGAATATGCATTAACCTGAAGGGATACCACTCCATCAACTGCCAAGTCATGTGCAATGCCCAGAGAATTATCTTGAATGTGTGTGATGGCAACCCTGGCAGTTATCATGACTCTCATATCTGGCACACATCACAGTTGTACCAGGTGTGTGTGTGTGTGTGTGTGTGTGTGTGTGTGTGTGTGTGTGTGTGTGTGTGTGTGTGTGTCTAGTCAGCAGAATAGACTTGGTATCCTACAGTTACTTCTCCAAGGGCATGGATTGCCAGTAGTTTGATACTTAAACAAGCCTACATATCCATTTCATGCAGCCCTCCCAAACTACTATCTCCCACATGGCCTGCTGATGTCATCTACTTTAAGTTCACTTGCATTCTTGTAAAAGTTAGACTTGTGGCATGACCCTTGCTTTAAGTACTGTGTTCTGTAGTTTGTGCACCTAGATAGGTAGGGGTTCTATTCTCACTGCAGTCAACTGGGTGTATGTCTGTTAGCTGTTGCTTGACATTACTGAGAGCCTTTTATACCAGCATGAGGGACACTTATTCTGGCCTCAACAGACTCTGCTGATGTCATCAGCTGTATGATAATTTTGGATCTGCAGTAATCCCAACAGGCCATGGTCAGACAGTGAGCTGGAGACGAGGTAGATGTGACCCCATCCTATACCACACAGATTACAGTGATATGTCTTCTAATCTATCCACATACATCATGACATGGTTCGTAGCCTCTGTGTAATGATGATGAGAAAGGTCTGTGGTCTATTCAGCTACTGCATGTGTCTGGTGAGGGTAATGCAAAAGGGATCATATACTATTCTGATCAGGTTTCACTACAGTGCTGTCATACAATTCTAATATCTAAATATGATGGCATGACTCATAATGTACACCATATGTTTGTACTGGGAAGTCCTTAAAGACAGAAGTTAGACATTAATGATACAAATTGCAGTTTCTTACTTCACAACCTTCACAGGTAAAATCATTATAAGGTTTTGACATTTTGATTCTATAATCTGTTGCAATTTTCAAGGGAATATATGTTCAAGGTACAATGACAACCTCAACAACACAAATGCAAATATACTAAGCAATAAGTTACCTATGCACTGTGAGCATCATACAGAAGGCATTGGCATCCTTGAATCCAAAAGACAGAAAATCAGTATATGGCACTGTTATCATCACTTGCAAATGATGTTGTTGAGGGGGTAAGGGCCAGGAAACCTAGGCTGACACACACACGGTCAGTGAGTGCATGTGAGTAAGAAAAAGAGGGCAGCAGACATATATATAAGACAACAAATGGTCAGTGAGACTAAATGAGTAACTGTGGTGTCTGTAACTGTAGGGGTTCTCCTTCTGAAATAGTTGTGTGTATGTGGGTGTATGCCCACAGCCCAGCTCTGTTCTCGCTCTACATCTTGGTCTGTCAGACAGGTGTGATCCATGCATGGTAGAGGTGGCAGTTCATTGTTGACACCCCCAACCAGGAGAACTGTCTCTGACAGGAGTTGCACTGGCACATTGGCATCCAGAACCACGGTCAGATGCAGTGCTGCTACCTGAATGTGATTGATGTCTGCTGGGCTAGCTGCCTTCATGGAGACACCCACAACCATTCCCCCATGGCCTGTCATGTCTTTGTGTGGACAGCACATTCACTGATGGAGTACTGGAAGTACTGGCACTATGTGAGAGTGATCAGACATATCCACATTGGCTGACAGCAGATGATGTGGCTGACTTACTCCTATGAGGATGTGGTTCCCCTCCCAGCAGACATTCCATCACAGACACTGCCTGTTCCATAACAGACACCCCTCATTTCCATGTCTCACTTATCCAATGCTGTGAATGGGCAACATGGTGGAGCCAGTCACACATGGCAGACTGTACCATAGTACTCTGAGACATGCACTATGTAAACCATTCTGTGTCATTATCCTTAAAATGTATGAGGATATGAATTGAAAATCATATAATATGCAGTTGTCAAGAAATGAAGGCCATCTTGGATGTTAACGGACATAACCTGTGAATTGTGTGCTTATTACTTACATTTCCAGCCTTACATGTAACACTTTCTAGATCTAAGCTGACACACCTAGTGGAAGTAAGGCAGCCTGCAGTGTTGTAATTTCCTCTTCTCAAGCATAATCACTCACAGTGGCAAACCATTAATAATGTACACAATATAAAATGGTATCCCTGTAGTTAGGCCAGCTGATGTTAATTCTATATGTTTGGAGCATTGAGAACAAGCATTTTCTGCATGATATCTCTACAGAGGAGTACTCAGTCTCACAAGGTATGGTTCCAATTTGTCACCTACATACTGCATATGCTGCAATGCATTTAACAATAATGTGAAGCACAGGCTTTTACACTGATATATGTGTGCATTACTTAGAAGAAATGACTTATGTGTGAGAAATATGTATTACTGTTTCAGGGACAGGTCCTTTGACAGCACTTGTAGCATTTCAAAGATATTTGTTAGCCACAAAAGTCATTTGTTCTTCTTTTGTGGGGGTGAGGACTAAGGTAAATTGCTGTTATGGCACTAACAAGGATATCTTGTTCTTGTTACTCTCCTTGTTTTGCATCCTGCCGGTTGTTAGCATTTCACATCTCCAGCCTGTATTAGGTTTTACCAGTGGATAATACTGACTGGCTATCTTTTATGTTGTTATGTGATACTTATGTGTATTATATGTATGTTTCCTTTTAGGCCATCTACAATCATGGTGTCAGGATGTGTGACTCCACATCTAAGACCCTTTACAGATGCTGAAAACAATATAATAATTGATTATTTTCAGCAACATGGTGCCTTCTTCTTTTAAAAGGAAGGCACGATATGGGCCATAGGCTCATAATATGGTAACAGATTATTGATGTGAATGCTATGGGCAGCCACAGCAGAACCTATGAACAGGTGTGCCACAGGATCCCTGATATGATCGCTGCAAGAAGGAGAGAATCTGCAGTAGGCCATGACCTTTTGGTTACAGGTGGAGGCCTTGTGAGGGAACCACTGCTGACTCTCCAGTGATCAGTTCCTAACTGATTTAAGGATGACACAATGCTCACAGGAAACTGCAGTCCACTATGTGCTGGATGTGGGAGCCAGCATATTGGACATGCCAACATCCCAAGAGGAGCTTCCAGGTAGGCGTTGTTATCTGAACTGTTGAATACTGTTGTATATTTAGTGAATTTAAATTAATAAATTAATTATGTGTCCCATGTATTTATTTGGTTGGGCGAGATTGAAGATTGCTGCTGTTATAAGCTTAGTTTGGAGTTGTCAGCCATGTTTTTGTTTAAACACTTGTTTACTGTAGCTATAAAGGGCCAAATGCATTACCCTCTGTGTTACAATTGAGTGTGATGTTGTTGCCCTTACCTCTTGTTAACTTCTTTCAAGACAATCAGGCTTCCAAGAAAGCTTGCCTTCTGCAGTTGGCAAGCCAAATAGTTTGATGTCAGTACTGCTGATCAATTTAAACAAATATTGCAATGTGTGAGTTTGATCTCAGGCATGTTGTGTGTATTGCTGGACTTGTTTGTAATAGTGGTGGCATTGTTACTTTGTTAGCCTATATTGCACTGTAGTAGTGTCAATATTAATGTATTCCTGTGTGCCTTGTTTTTTTTTTTTTATCACAGATGATTCTCACAGTGGATCTCTGGGCCATGCGCCACCTGATATCAGTGTAGCAGCAGGGTCTGGTGATGATGATGGCCAAACCTGGGCACAGAGGTTGAATTTGACACAGGGTTGACATACAGCCATTCCCTGCATTTAGAGTGGACACAGCCAGTATGCCTACACTTACCCAGCCCACTGATCCCACAGATCTTGGACAGGTGGAGGGCAAGGACATTGATCAGGAAAGTGTGTGTACTGTGGCTTCAGTGCCTACTGAGTCTGGCCCTAGCCAAAGTTTGGACAGGGTGCTATCCAAAAGGATTGCTAGAGGGTGCTCGAAGGGGGCTGCCTGTCCTTCCTCCACCTGGTGCAAGTGTCACTTCCTGTGCCACTCAACATATGTTTAGGACCATGATGGAGGCACAGGTACATTCCCATAGGTTCTCCAGACAAATGCTAAGGACTGTGGATGTGGCACAGTCTGACATGCATGACTGCTTCCACCATTTTGCCAACTCACTGGAATGGATGAATGACACTTGGGAACGAGGGGTGTTTGTTATGGAATGAGGGGTGTCTGTCATGTAATGAGCAGTGTCTGTGATGAAACATCTGCTGGGAGGAAAATGGCATCCTCAAGAGTGTAGGTCAGACACGTCATCTGCTGTCAGTCAATGTGGCCGTACCTGATCATGCTTCCATAGTGGCAGTACTTCCACTGCTACATCAGTGACTGTGCTGTCCACACACAGACATGGCAGGCCATGGGGTCATGGTCCTGGGTGTTCCCATGAAGGGACCCTGTCCAGTAGACAGCAGTCACATTCAGGTAGCAGCACTGCATCTGATTATGCTCCCTGATTGTCACATGCCAGTGCAACTCCTGGCAGAGCCAGTTCTCATGGCTGGGGACAAAAATGATGAAATGCCACCTCTACCATGCAGAGCTCACACTTGTCCAACACAACAAGATGTAGAGCTAGCACTCAGCTTGGCTGTGTTCATGCACATACTCATGCACCAATTTTACTTGGAGGACTCCTTCAGAGACACACACACACAACAGATATTCATTTTCCCTGTCTGCCCACTTGTTGTTTTCTCCAAATGTTTTCCTTCTTACTCACACACACTCACTGACCTTTAGTGTCAACCTACACTTCCTGCCCCCCCACAACACCCTGTGCAAGTGATGATAACTGCACCATATATCCCTGTGTCTACCTTTCTGATTCAGGGACACAAAATCTGTGTAGGATGCTCAGGGTGCATAGCTAACATAGTGCTTACTATATATGCATTTGTGTTGGAGAACTGTTTATTGTACCTGTGATGTCTATTGGTCTTGGAAATGTAGAGAGTTGAGAGCATCCACATGTCACAACTTTATAGTGAATGCTGTTGTAAAGTAATGTATATCATCCCTTTATAACTTCTTTCTGTAATGACCACCACACAATACCATGTGCAAGTGCTGATAACTGTGCCATATCCCTGTTTCTATGTTTTGGATTCAGGGAGACAAAAGCCTGATGTTTCATGCTCAGGGTGCATAGTTAACTTACTGCTTAGTATACCTGCATTTGTGGTGTTTAACTGGTCATTTTACCTTTGACTTACTTTAGGCCTTGGAAAGTTCAATAGTTGATAGCACCAATATATCAGAACTTTATCCCTTGTGAGATTTGTGAAGTAAGAGACTGCACTGTGTATAATTACTTTCTAACATAGCACTTAGAGGATTTTCCAATCCAGACATATGGTGCTCATCACAGGTCATGCTATGATATTCAGAAAGTAGGATTGTATGATAGCACTGCATTTGCTTTTCTCTTCCTTTTGTTTTCCTTCATTTAAATTTTTTGGCTACTGTTTGTGAGATGCACTGTATAGCACAAACACTGGAAGTGGAAAACAGAGACACAAAAAACAGTAAAATAGGGGATGTCCTGTAACTAGTCCATTGGGAGTGTATTCTTGCTATGTGGACTGGCATGGTCTTCACATTTGCCAAAAACACATATACAGAGACCTGTACATCCTGAAATTGCATACCTAGCCAGTGTTGCTCACCATTGTACACTCCTGTGCACCATGTTTGCATGATGGCAAGCAATGCACAGTATTTTCAAACACTGTGCATGCACTTAGTAAGTTTGCAGTAACTGGAATTGGTGGCAAAACATCAGGATAGAAAATGCAATTTGTGGGAAAACCCCATTCTACATTTGGCTTGATTTTTGATAGGCATGGCACATGTTCTTGATGAGGGAGCTCATTTCTGAGCTCAGAGGTGGGGTTTTCAGGAGTCCAAAGTGTTTGTAAGACTCTTAGGTAAGCATCATAGGCCCCATGTATGCACTGTATGTCACATATGAAGTTACTAATGTTATCCCTTTTTTCCTCTCACTCCAACCTTATCTTCTCTTTTTTTTTTTTTACTTTTTTGTTTCTTTTATTTTTTTCCCCACAGCATAGGGGGTAGGCCTATCCCAGAGGATCCTCATGCCACCATTCTACCAGCTACAGAACCACTGCTCAGCATGTCTGGGATGCAACTTGGCAACATTGCCTCTGCTTCCCCTGCAGTACATCGGCCCTCAGGTAGTTCTGCCCTACAGGATAAGCCAATGGTTCCCTCTGGAAGCAGTGGCAGAGGTGGTGATTTTATTACCAGTGATGAACTGCTAGGGTTGGTGGATAGGACTGTGCATTGCACCAATGGTGCACACCTACACCGGATGGTGACACTGCTCTCCATCATTGTACTTAACATAAGGCGATGCAGACATCAGGGACTGCAGCCAATTGGTGCAGTGAAGTGACATTGATGACAGGCCAGTGGGTGTGGACTTGATTTTCACTGTCACTCAGCTTGATGTCCGTGGGTTTTAGATGTCCCCACCATCACCCCAACCATGTTGTTTACCAACCTCTTGTGTCCTTCACCATCCCTGTGTCTTGTCTTGTATGTCCTGTTGGTTTACTTCCTCACCTACCCAAATTACCTGACCCAGACATTCCTAAGTCCCTTCCTGAACATTCCTCTTCCCCTCCAAAAAAAAAAAGAAAATCAACACATACATAGGTCTCAATTTCAAGCACGTCTTCTTGACCCACTTGATTTAGTCCAGTTGGCTATAAAACATGAATGTGTTATGGTCACCCCTCTCTCTGGAGATGACATTACAAAGTCATATAATATTCTGCATATATGATAATTTTTTAGTGTTGAAGAAATGAAAAGCTATGGTTCTTTCATACTTCCCTTCTGTCCATTCCGTCCTTGATTTCACTTTGTTTCTCCCCCTGCTTTTCATTTCATCACGTTCCTATCCTCCCCATTTCATTTCTTTAAAGAATTATTGCTTGATCGTGTGCATCGCACACCAACGCACATCAATGGTTATGAAAAAGCAGTTAAAAGTATTAGATAAAGCTGTGTTAGAAACAAGTACCATCTAGCCCAAAGAAGATATGTATTACTGCATTAAATGCATTAACACCTGCTGCTGCAGCAGGTATATTTTTGAGAATATATAACAACTATCAAACTTTGTGGCTGGAGTTTGCGCAGTGCTTACCTATGCACAAGCAGGTGTATTGCACATGCCTTTGCACTTTGGGATTAATAAAGCCTAACAGTTACTATTGGGTATCTAACAGCTACTTTTTACTTAATTGACTTTGTGGCAGCAGGTGTTAATGCAGTGATAATTTCCTTTTTGGATCCACATGGTACTGGGTTCAAATACAACTGTATCTAATAATTTTCTCTAGGTCTACAGTACACTTTGTTTTCTTTAAAGCATTATTATGAGATGGTGCATAGTGTGCACCCTCATGTAGAAATGCTTTAAAGAATATAAATAGGCAAGATAGGACAGTGGTGAAATTGGGAGCAAGCAGGGTGAACCTAACTCAATCTCTTAGAGCTATAAATCTGGACAAAGCCATATATAAGGGGTGGACAAAGGCCCAAAAATAGAGGCAATATTTAAATATTGATTTAAACAATAAAGAAATGATGACACTAGGACTGTCTTAAAATGCCTAGCAAGCAGGGGGAAGAACATAGGGAAATCTTTCAAAAACTGTATGCCATTTACTATTGATTGTATTAAATACATCTGCAGCATAACTGACTCTGTGGCAGAAGGTGTTAATGCATTGCTGTTGGAGGCAGATGGTACTGTGTTTGGATGCAGGTGTAGTTAGTACTTTTGCAAGTGTCTATGATACTTGTAAGTACATTTACATATATTTTTGCCATTTACCATTGCTGTGTGCTGATGGGCAATGGGCTTCATCATGCAATCATTCTTTAAAGAAAAGAAATGGGGAGCAAGCACGGGAAAAACAAGGTTAAAGCAGGGCAGGAATGTGCAGGAGGCTGGTAGGAAAGAGCCATAGTTATCAATTTCTTCAACAGTAGATAATGATGTATATGTGCAGAATATTACCTAAATTTTTACTGCAACCTCCAGAGAGAGGGATGACCACAACACAATCATATTGTATAGCCAATTGGACCAAATCAGGTGTGTCAAGAAGACACGAGTCATATGGAGAGCTATGTATAGGATGCACATTTTTTGAGGGACAGGTTCACATGTATTTATTTTTGAGAGGGAGAGAGAGAAGTATTGGGAAAGGAATGTAGGTATGTCTGGTTCAGGTAACTTGGGTAGCTGAGGAAGTATACCGACAGGACAAACAAGACAAGACATAGGGAAGGTGAAGTATACAGGAGGTGGGTGAACACCTTAGTTGGGATGAGGGTGGGGACCTAGGGAACCCATGAATGTCAAACTGGGTGACAGTGAGAACTGAGTCCTCACCCACTAGGCTGCCATCACTGTCACCTCACTGCACCATTGTCTGCAGTGCCCAATGTCTGTGTCTCCTCCTGGTATTTTCTACAAGGATGGAGTGCAGGTGCTCCCTCTGGCATAGACATAAACCAACAGTGTGGCTCACAATCCTACACACCAACCCTGGCAGTTCTTCATGGGTGATAAAATCACCACCTCCACCACTGCTCCCAAAGGGAACCACTGGCTTGTCCTGCAGGGCAGAACTACCTGATGGCCCAGATAGTATATGGGCAGCAGAGACGATGTTGCCAGGTTGTGCAGTAAATGTGCTGGGCAGTCGTACTGTAGCTGGTGGAGTGGGGGCAGGAGGATCATGTGGGACAGGCCTACCCTGCTGTGCCGTGGAGAAAAAAATAAAGAAAACAGAAAAAAAAATTAAAAAGTGAAGATAAGGGTTAGGGTAAGAGAGAAAAAAGGGATAACATTAGCAACTTCATTTTTGATATACAAAGCATTGATACAATTATTTGACTCTATTCTGTTGCCATTACCTTTAAGACTACAAACTCATAACAGATTTATGTATTACTTTTATGACTACCTAGTTCATAACAGATGCACATTATAGTACAGATTGCATCAAGCAATTCTTGATGTGTGCATGTATTGCACATATGCATGTCCACATTATACTGATTACAATTTACAGCATGCAATTCGTGCCACTGGTTTAGGTGTCTGAAGTTACATTGCAATAATGATAAAAACTTCACTGTATTGTATATTTGGGAAGTGTAGTTTTTGAACCAACAACCTCTGACTACTTTCTGATACTGTACTGTAATTTTGTCCTACAGACTAATGCATGCATTATTTGCTTTTTTAGTTAAGAGATGCATGCTCACTGTTATGTGAGAATATGGAATTGTTGCTTTGTGCTACAGACTAAGGCATGCATACTATCTTTTACAGTTGAGATATGCATGCTCAGTTTGATACAGCTGTAGTAAATACCAAATAAGCTGTCTTTAACAATAACAGTACTGTTCTGATGCATACATCACCACATGCTTTTCTCATCCTTTCTAATCTCGTAGCATGGGTCCTCACATTCAAAGCTCTCTCTGTGGCAGTTGTAGAAAAAACAAAACAGAATAGAATACCATTATGAATACCAATCATGACTATATTCAATTTATCTCTTAGAAATAGTTACTGTGGAGTGTCCCATATCCTACACTCCCTGATCCAACAGTCGAGGGTATCCCTCTTCCTCCTCCTGAGGTAATTGAAATGGTGTCAACATTGATCACTAGTGCAGGGGATACCTGTAGCACTCATCAAAGCACTATCCTGTGCTTCAGATTTGTATTCTGAACCTGACTAGTCCCTCTGTAGTAACCGGGGCCCATGATGCTTAACTAGGAGTCCAACAAACACTTCGGACTCCTGGACACCCCAACTCTGAGCTTGGAAGCTTGCTCACTCCCCACAGACACCATCCATGAATACTAGAGATCAAGCCTAATTCAGAAAGTGGTTTTGCTGCCAATTGCATTTTGTATCCTAATGTTTTGCTGTCAATTCCAGTTATTGAGCACTTACTGGCTCTGTGCACAGTATTTGAAAATGTTGCATGTTGGTTAACATCTCATAAACATGGTGCTCAGGAGTGCACAATGATGAGCAACATTGGCTAGCAATGCAATTTCAGGTTTATTGGATATATAGGTCTTTGAGTATGTGTTTTAGGCAAAAACAAAGGCCATGCCAGTCCATATAGCTGCAATACACTGCTAGCAGACTAGTTACATGAAATCCCTTATTTTACTATTTTTTGGTCCAGATTCTCCACTTCCAGTGTTTGCACTACATGGCAAATTGCACAAATAGTGGGAAAAAAATTTAAATGAACAAAACTAAAGAAAGGGAAAAGCTAATGCCATGCTCTCATACAATCCTTGAGCAGAATAAATACTATCAGTGCCATAGTTCTCAACCTTCCATTTCCAAAATGAGGAACAGTAGCCCTCATAATGTGTAAAGAATGGGGAAAATGAGGAAAACATACTAATGGCTTACTAACATCTGAAACTAGGAAGGTTATATGATCGTTAAAATGTGCTGGTTTTCTTACATAAAAGAGCTTTTAATGAATTAATGTGATTCATGTCTATTTACACTGGATATCCATGAAAAATTACATAACACTGGATGTGTGACACACCCTTTCAATGTGGAACTTCATGCAACATGAACTTTTTAAGACCCTAAATGAGGTACTTTCCTCATAGTGAGGTACAATTGAGAAGTTTGATATGTGAAGCCCTGGTGGTCATTGTGGCATTTTGCACAAATTCATGCACCGGAGCTGCTTGGACTTGTACAGATTGCTATCTACATTCACTTGCAAGCTTTTGTGGCCAGCAACGTTATATGGAAATGCTATCCACATTCACCTAAGAGGTTTCATGGTGAGCAAAACTGCTGTGAGCCACGAAACCTTGTTTATTGTGTGGTGCCACGTTATGAGCAACAGCAAAGCCTACATGGGATTTATTGAATCTCAGGATATGTTTTATTTGTATTCTGATTTTAATTGCATATTAAAACTAGGAAAAGACCACAGCTGTGTCTCTTGTGAGTCACACTGAAATGTTTTCCCACCATCTCATCCAGTTGCTGTTGTGTTCTTAAACATAACTGTCTTTCTATTTGCCTGTCCTGTATGTTAATTTGACCACATAGCTCCTTCCCTCTCCCTTCTCACTGGCTGTTGTATGTAAGCACAAAATTATAGTGTTGTGAAATCACCCCCCCCCTTCAACTATTTAAATTTATTGACCATCCCACTGTATTCCATTCAACCAGAATAGTCCACCCCCTTTCAGTCTATCTTGTTTTTTTTTAAATTAGTGGCTCTCCACTTAGACAGCTAAAGCTGAAGCTACCCCCTTTTTCATATCTAACTGCTTAGTGCACACTGCAGTGCTTAATAATACTAACCCATTTTTTCATCTTACCTTTAAACATCTATTGCAAGACTACCATTCTGCCTTTCAGTGGTCATCTTGGGATTAGTGCTTCTGTTTTCTCCTGTTGACAGAAGGAGCAATAGGACATTATTTCCTGGAGACTGCTGATCACCAGAATACCTAATATTTGTTTCATAGATAACAGCTTGGAATTTGTACTTATATTCTACTCATGGTGAGAGGAGCAGAATGCATTGATTCCTGACTGTTTATGGAGTATCTGTGCTAGACAGTCTTGATTGGTCTGGTTGCTATTCAAGGCATCTACCAGGAAAAACTACAACAAGCCTATAGACCCTTGCATTATCTGAGACATGACTGTGGATCATCAAACAGACTGTGGCCTGCTTCTTATCTTGGGACTGGTGCTAATGTTTTGCTTCTGGTGAGCGCAGAAGCAAAGGAGCATTGTATCCCTGCAGAGAGAAGCTGTGGTGAGACCAGCACTAGTAGTAGCCAGGCAGTAGCCATTAACACAACTCCATTCTTTTCATCGTTCTTGACAAGCAAATTATTTGTTTTCAGTACTTACTGCTTAATTTATTTCTAACTTAAGAATATCTGCCTAAATACTTCATCCTTAAATTTTCAGGGTCTACGTATTACTTTCCCCTCAAGTGTTTGGCAGAGCCCTGTACAGACACAGATGGCTTGAGTGACATTTTTCATGTAAAAGCACAATCAAAACTTCACCAATACCTAGTTGCACACAGAGTTGCAAACTTGATACTCCTGACATTGCTTTATATTCTCACTCCAACTATCTAATCAGTAAAAAAAGTCTGGTGTCAGGGATATGAACTTTCCCACTATCTCTGTTACCAGCTTGGTGGATATGGGCATCCTGAGGCAATGTAGAATTTGCCTCATATTTACAGACAACCAGTTAATTCTCATACTGTTATGGTATGTGAGAGATGTATTTATACAATGTCACTGGAGCTCTCACATAAAAGTATTCCTAATGATAATAAGGTTGTCAGTAGTACACACGTCGCACCCACCACAAACAATTCAAAGCAGATATATAGAACCATATATGCCGATGCACTTAAATGTAACCTTCCTGAACCCCAAAGACCTCTTAGACGAAGCACACATGACAAATACCCTCAGCAGTCTCGAATGCATTATTTCAAAACAACACCCACATCAGCACATAAAGCCACATTTCATGGAGCCTCTACGTCTAAGCCCATAAGGTAAGTGCCACACAATCAAACATTCTGGTCATTGGAGACTCCATCTTGACATACACTGATATCCCTCTTGCCAAGCTGAGTAAGGGGAAAGTCATGGTCAGTTGCTTATCGGTGGCTAGGATCTGCCAAATTATGCACACACTCAGGTCATTGGACCATAAGTGCCAGAATGACTCAGTCATAGTCTATGTGAGAGTAAATGACCTGAGATGTACCTCCCTAGAATATATACAGAGAGACATCATAGAGCTCTCAGAATATGTGTCTAAGGCTGGTATGAGCCTAGCATTGAGCAGCATTTTACCTTCTCCAAGGATGATTCCACAACATGAACAAAAGATGACTAACTTTAATAATTGGCTTAGTTTCTAGTGTCATTTTAAGGTGGAGCAATATTAGTCAGCATGGAAGGAGATGGTCAACAGACCATACCGGTCTGTACCTCTCCCCTCTAGGCTTTTGAATATTAGCTAAAATATTGTCTTCTCCCATAGTGCCTTTTTTAGGCAATGCCAAACTGAAAGTATTTCTGACATAGCAAATCAAAACCAATAAAATCTAATGGTGTTACTGCTCAATGCTAGGAGTCTAAACAAAAGCCATACTCCCTAGTAGCTCTCCTCACCCTAGAGAATGCGGACATCTATGTGGTCAGTGAGACATGGTTTAAAGCCATGGAGAGGACCTGCTGGAAAGACTGGTATGTATCCAAGTCTTGTCAATGTGAAGCAGAGTTCCTCCCTAACTCAATTCAAGTGTAACTTGGACAGCTGAATGGTGAATAGGAAATTCATCCCTGGTGTGGCACCTGTGTCTCCAATGGGCACAGGTAACCTGTAAATGGTTCGTCTCCCAGGTCCATGCTCATAAATGTTTCATCTCCCAAGCCTCTGCACTTATCAAGGATACCAGAACTTGTCTGAGATTTGGGATGCATGGCTATGCTTAAAAAGGCCCTTGTGGTCATTAGCCTAGTAAACACCTATAAACCTATAGATATAGATACATGCGAATCTAAAGATATTTCTCTCAGGAAAAAGATTCAGAATGAAAATTTAAATAAACTCTGTTTGCCCAGTAAATAGCAAGAGTAGACGACACTGGTAAGAAAAGATTTGCTATCTTCTTACCCAGTAAAGCTCTACCTACCATGCATTGCTTTCTAACACAATGCATGTCATATGGCTAGTATGTACACTCATTAATATGGTACTGAAAGATATACAGATTTACATCTCATATAGATAAAGACATTATAGACAGTATGCATATTTTTCACTTATTAGTAATTTGTTCCTTCTGCTTCATCTGCATAACTTGCCATTGTTTGAACATTCTCCAGCTCAGAATTATTCAACGGAAGACAAAAGCGTAGTTCCCTGTTGCATCTATAGCAGATTTCCATGCTGTTATATAGCTTGTTCCTTCTACAGTAGTTCTTTGGGGTAGAATAAAGAAATGCTTCATTTAAGCTCCCTCTGTCTAGTAAGCTCTCCCTTTCTGGATCTCAATTTAGATCTCTCTCCAGGGTCATATATGGTTACATTATCAATAGCTTCCAAAGGTTCATAGGTGTGAACTAAGCTAATAGCCTTGGAGCCTTTACAAGCCTAGCCCATAGGATTACCCTGGCATAGTGCCACCCAACCTTAGTTCCCAGTGCCTCTGTCGAGTAAAGCCACTGGAGTGATCCCAGGGGTGAATTTTGTATTTCCCATCCACTCATCAAGATTTCTCTTGAAGAGAGCCAGTGAGGTGCTCTGTTTAACATGTATGGGATGTCTATTCCATATCATGGGCAGTCTCTGGGTTATGAACCTGTCCCTCCAGCTTGTTCTGTTGATTGCGGTAATGAAGTTGAGGTCTCTAGAGCATGTGGTGCAGAGGGATTGGGATTTCTTTAGATGTAGCATTTCTAATAGAGCTGTGTCAGACATGGCTTTGTAAGTCAAGCAGAGATCACCTCTAAGTAGGCAATATGAGACAGAGAATGAATGTTGTGTTTCCACCATGCATTTCACTGCCAAGTCTTGAACCCAGGACCCTGTGCACTACAGTCAGAGCAACATACCACTATGCCAAATCAGCTATTTCTTTCTGTTAGCTTTCCTTTTCCAGAAACCACCCCTCCAATGCCTTCAATGCATTTAGCAATCACACTGTTACTAAATCTACCTTCTCCATTGATCACCACAAAGACTCATTTAGAATTGAAATATTTATCTACAGAGATGGCCAGCCATTGGATATTGGCCTGAAGGTTGCTTTTACCATGCTTGCAAAAGCTTTTAGGCCTCATCTTATTCTGGAAACAGTGCAAAAACATAATGTTGTCCAGGTAAGTTTTATTTTTTAAGTCATCTTCTTTTATAAATGGCTTCACTTAAAGAAAAAAAAAACTTGTGAATATATGCCCTGACATTTAACATCTTTCAAATCAATGAAAATTTTCTAGATCTACATTTTAATAGTACATTAAAAATAGACTATGGTGGTTCTCAGAAATTTATTTTTATTTGGAATTTTAGTATTTCATTTTGGCCACCTCAAGATTATGCTTTATATCAAGGGGTGCAGAATATCTCTATCTGATCATTTCTGTCAAAATTCCATCGGGAAATGCTTTCGAATCACTGATGTCCTTCAGTAAACTCGGAGCTCCTGATCCAGAAACCCTCTGTATAATATTGCAATGTCTGAAACATGACACTGCATTCTGATAATGAATGTTGCAAACATTTGTTCTTTTCATTCAAATTATTGAGTTCTATCTCTTGTGAAAATACTTAATCTCCACATCATATTTTGTAACATCTAATCTACTGACATTTATTTCAGCAACATGAATTGTAAGAGTGTAACAGTATATTTGGTTCGACAAGGAACACATACATCCCTGATGCTCAGAAAATCAGAAAGCTGTGAATTCACACAAGGTGCTTTGAATAATATTCCAGTCTTGGTGTTGCAGTACAATATTAGGGAGATGCTGAACTTCTGAGGTGCTTCTATAAGATATTAATCAAAAGTCCCATCTGACTGATTTGCTGGTAGACCAGATGATTACTGAAGATTTTATAGCACTTATTGAAAAAAGTAGGGGTAACTTTATCAGATTTTTCTGATTGTTGTTTATATCAAACTGACAGAAGTATATCACAAGCTTCACATCAAAATTGTTTTACAATGCATGCCTTCTTTTAATATTTCAGTTCCTATTTCTTAAAAAAAATATGTTTTTATCTGTCGTCCTCTTATAACACCATTAACAATATTTATTTATTTAGTCTCTACTTTCTTGATTTATTCTTTACTACATACAATATCATCACATCTCCCTGTCCAAGTGCCATACTACTAATGAATCTGTTATGATTTTTTTAATTTACTCGTGTGTTAACTGGGGCAGAATGCATTAAAGTAGCATGTTTTTGTGACACCAATGAACCTAGTTAAAATGCATGCAGACAAGAGGAGAGCATGCAAACTACCCCAGAGACAGTGACTAGAAATCAGGATTGGACTCACCTGAAATTCTTGGCTCCTTTGGTATATCTTCTATATAATAATATATAGTATTATCCACACACACACACACACACACACACACACACACACACACACACACACACACACACACACACACACACACACACACACGCATACTAACTACATCCTTCTCTCACAGAAGCCTTTTAGACATTTACAATTTATAAAACATATTCTATAGCCCCAACCCCCCAAATCCCTTTCCTAAACCTTTTCTGGTTTAATGACCCCTGTACTTAATTTATGAATTTAGTGGTAACTTCTTGAAAGTCATACAAGGAATTTCCACTGCCATCCTCATCAAATTTTCCCTGACCACTTCATCTCTTCACAAACATAGGCTAGAAGCATACCATAGTTAATTTGAAACAGAAAGTAAATAAATGAAGCTGCATCCATAATTGTGCTGTAGATCTGCAGGTGTTGTTTATAACCCTTTTGCTAACAACACTTCATGCTTTCCTCATTGCTCTCTGCACATACTCCGCTATTTGATTTTATTTAAAGAGGTGCATTATTTTAGTATAGGTTGTACCAATCTGAAGGGTTGAACATTTTGCCTTTACAGATCTGTTTGATTACTAGCCATCAAATATAGATTGATTCATTGTTTAATATGGACCTTAAGTTAATAAATGGTGTTTTTAGCTCCCACAACAGTGGTATCTGTTAACAAACATCTATGATCAGTTACAGACATTCAATGAATAATGATTTCTGTCCTCAAAATGTCAAAAAATGAGATAAGACCAACAGTGGTATCTTACTGTTAAAAAGTGGACAGACCACCCATACATCACAAGATGGGTTGCAAACTGGCTGAGTGACAGAACCCACAGGGTCAGAGTTGCTGGCGCCATGTCAGACTCAAAGCCTGTCACAAGTGGTGTCCCACAGGGCTCAGTCCTGGGCCCACTCTTGTTTGGCATCTACTTTTCCGAAGTACAAGCAAACACAGGAGGGTTATGGCTGACAAAGTTTGCAGATGACTGCAAACTGGGCGCCATAGTCGAAAACACATCTGACACAGATATCCTTCAGAAGGGTCTCACAGAGACGGATAGCTGGTGCCAGAGCCATGGCCTAAAGTTAAATGCCAAAAAATGCATAGTCATACCCTTCGGGAAAAACAAGGTTACCCCTAGCTACCATATAGGTGGCAATCCACTGAGCACAGAAGAAGTTATCAGGGACCTGGGGACCCAGGTTGACAGTAGCCTGTCATTCGACACCCATGTAGCTAAAGTAGTTAGGAAGACCTTCTACATTGCCCACCTTATCATGAAGGGATTCACATCTAGATCAAGGGAGGTCATAGTCTCCCTATACTCATCAATCATCAGACCAATGATTGAGTACAATGCCCCATTCGGAATGTATCTGACCCGACACTTGCAGCAGCTGGAGAGGCCACAAAAGTTCCTCACCAAAAGGATAAAGGGTCTCAAAAATCTGTCCTATGCTGCCCGACTGAAAGAACTCCAGCTCTATTCAGTCGCCACCGCTTGCTCAGAGGTGACCTTTGCCTGACATACAAGGCCATGTCAAACCCAGATTTGATGAATATGCTTCACCTCAAAAAATCTAGATCCATCAGAGCCACAAGGGCAGGAGATTTAAACCTCGACACGGCTATTAATAGGACGTGCTGGAGGGATAGATTCATCACCCAAAGACTCCCTATGCTGTGGAACAAAATCCCGGTATATGTGAGGCAGAGCACCTCGCTGGCCTTGTTCAAGAGGAATCTTGACCAATGGATGGGAGATCGCAGATATACCCCAGGGATTACCTCAGTGTCACTGCTCGACAGAGGCACAGCAAAATAATGGGTATAGCTCCCCATACTAAAGGGGTGGCGTAAGCCACAAAACTATGGGCTAGGCTTGTAAATGCCCTCGGGCAGATAGCCTAGTATGAACCTATGAACCTATGACATGGAGGAGCTGTGGATGGCTGCATAAACAGAGCAGATATCTAGGGAGGAAAGCTTAGTCAACCATGGGCAAGCTGCAATCTGACAATGCCATAGCTCTCAACTAATCAGGGACAAGCCCAGAACAAATCAGGGACATTTTTAAAATATTAATACTATTAACTTGAGACATTGTCAGAATAAAAGAATGTTGATTTTATTTTAACTTTTAATTCAATTTATAAAATAACTCTTAATTACATCCGTTATTTCTTCAGTATAATTCACCACCTTTCCTCCAAGAGTCACCAGTTTTAGGAAGGATTAAGAGGGACAGAGCTAAATTTTGGAGTCGAAATCAGGGACAGTTGAGAGATATGAACAATACTCTTAATCAAGCAAAACAAAAAGTGCTGTTGTCACTGGTCAAGTCTAGCAAAACTAATTAAAATGCCTCACTCACTAAAACCCTCTTATTTCATTTGAATTATTAATTTACATTTTAAAACCTAAAGGTGATGCTTGAGATATTTTGCACCTTTTATACCTGATACATTAATCTGGCCCAGGTTTTAAAGACACTGTCACAGCACCATTGTGATTAAAAAGTTTTCTTTCAGAGTTTCGACCAGTCATCATCTCCTTAAGAAATAATTCCCTCCTCCCAATAAATCACTTTGGGAATGGATGTATTCTCCTGAGAAAGAAATTAACTCATCACAATGCCAGCTGAGTTTAAATCCCAGATAATGAAAAATGAGTAAGACTCCATGTTATGTGTACATGTCCAGGTACTCTGAAAATGTAAATTAAGAAGTCAACAGCTTCTAAAAGTATCACTGTAAACCACTGGTCATGTGTTTGCTACTATAGAAAATCCTGTTTAAAATGCAGTCATGCAGCAATGTGGAATTCAAAAACACATGAAAATAAGGAAGAAGATACTGCCAAGATCAGAACGGAGTTCCCCCTCCTCTCACCCAACACACATTCAAAGTCCTTGTCATAACAGCATTATTTAAAAGGAATCTTCTGTGCTGCAACCTGATCTGTACATAGCTATCAAGTTTGAATACTGAGTGACAGTGTTGGAATTTAATGTTAAATAGAGGAAGTTGCTTTTTTTATTGAAAACATATGCTTTAATTGAAAAGCTATACAATGAATAAAAGGCTATCTAGGAATTACAGTATACTGTTTTCCTAAAAGGAAAAATACACCACTCAATAAGCTTTCTTCCTATCCTTTATAGCCCATCTATTCTGTCTTCCAGTGACTGTATGCATGTATGTATAAAGAATGTAGTCAAGAAATTTCCTTTTGAGATATGAAGGATTCCAAGGGTAGTAAGAAGTAACAACCAGGAGGAACGAACATTTTTAAATGCTGAGCAAGCACTTAAATATATGCATGTGTACCTGTGCATACACAAACCGATAAACACACACACGCGCACAGTGTGGGGGTCGTACTATCCTGCAAAAAATACTCATTTTTGAGTTTGTTCAGTGAGATCCTGAGCAGTTTAATTTGTGAGTCATGTCTTTGGTGAATTCAACCTTCAGTGATTAGCAAGTGAAATATGGTTAGCTATTTTTACAAAAAGCAATGCTTTTTCTTCTGCTCATTGTTTGACACTGAGACTTGTAACATGGCTAACTTAGAACAGTACTAAGTTCTTTTAGCCATATGGCATGCAATCAGACTTCCCAACATAAAACATTTAAAGAAATATAGAATTCTGTTGATCCGAGAAAAAAAAAATCATATGTTTTTATTTTGGTCTCAAATCCCAGCCAATGAATTTACTGAGCTTACCAATACGTTATGAATCAAAATGTTTGAAGCAAAGTGTATTTTTCTATTAAATGAAACTGAAAGAGTGCCCATAAAATATTTATGATGCTGAATCCAAATAAGTAGATAATGGATCAGCTTGGTGGTAGTGACTCCTTATCTAGACTAATTTACAAGATAATGCTTCAGATGTGCACAGCAACTGGCTTGTTTACTAGCTGTACCCTTACACTCAGTTAACAAGCAAATGGGGAGGGTTGCTTCAAGAAGGGCATCCGGTGTAAAATTTTGCCAAATCATACATGTGGACAACAGTACAGATATACATACTGGATCGGTCGAGGCCCGGGTTAACAACTACCGCCACCAGTACTGATGGCCAACAGGGTACTGGCGGAAGTTGGGCTAGTGTTGGCTGAAGGAGGAGAAGGAGGGATGGCATGCCCGAAGGCAGGTAAAGGATAGGACTGTGGTAGTGAGGTTCCGAAGTTTGAATGTTGGCAGTATGACTGGTATAGGGAGAGAGCTAGCTGATATGATGGACAGAAGGAAGGTTGGTATATTGTGTGTGCCAGAGACCAGATGGAAGGAGAACAAGGCTAGGTATATCAGAGGCCGGTTCAAATTGTTTTATCATGGTGTGCATGGGAGAAGAAATGGCATAGGCATTATCCTGAAGGAAGAGTATGCTAAGAGTGTTTTGGAGGTGAAAAGAGTGTCAGATAGAGTGATGTTTATGAAGCTGGAAATTGATGGTGTAATGATAAATGTTGTTAGTGCATATGTTCCACAAGTTGTGTGTGCGATGGATGAGAAAGAAAAATTTTGGAGTGAGTTGGATGAAGTGGTGATGACTGTACCCAAGGGTGAGAGAGTGGTGATTGAAGCAAATTTCAATGGGCATGTTGGTGAAGGGAACAGAGGGTATGAGGAAGTGATGGGTAGGTATGGTGTTAAGCAAAGGAATGCAGAAGGTCAGATGGTAGTGGATTTTGTGAAAAGGATGGACATGGCTGTGGTGAAATACGTATTTTAACAATAGGGAGGAGCATAGGGTGACATACAACAGTGCAGGGAGATGCACACAGGTGGATTATATCTTATGCAGAAGGGCCAGTCTGAAGGAGATTGGAGACTATAAAGTGGTGGCAGGGGAATGTGTAGTTAGGCAGCATAGGATGGTGGTTTGTAGGATGACATTGGTCATCAAGAAGAGGAGGAGAATTGTGAGGGCAGCACCAAGGATCAAATGATGGAAATTGAAAAGGGTAATTGTGAGGTGGAGTTCAGGGAAGAGTTAAGACAGGCACTGGGTGGCAGTGAAGAGTTACCGAATAGCTGGATAACTAAAGCAGAGCTAGTAAGGGAGATGACTAGAAAGGTGCTTGGTGTGACATCTGGAAAGAGGAAGGAGGACAAGGAGACCTGGTGGTGGAATGAGGAAGTACAGGAGAGTATACAGAGGAAGAGGCTGGCGAAGAAGAAATGGGATTGTCAGAGAGATGAAGAAAGTAGACAGGAGTATAAGGAGATGAGGTGCATGGCAAAGAGAGAGGTGGTGAAGGCTAAGGATAAGGCATATAGAGAGTTGTATGAAAGGTTGGACACTAAAGAGGGAGAAAAGGACAGGTACCGACTGGCTAGACAGAGAGACCGACCTGGAAAAGATGTGCAGCAAGTAAGGGTGATAAAAGCTATCGAGGGAAATGTACTCACAAGCGAGGAGAGTTTCTGATGAATGAAGAAAATGAGAGGGAGAGAAGGTTGGATGATGTGTGGATAGTAAATCATGAAACGCCGTGGATTAGCAAGGAGGAAGTAAGGATAGCTATGAAGAGGATGAAGAATGGAAAGGCTGTTGTTCCAGATAACATACCTTTGGAAGCATGGAGGTGCTTAGGTGAAATGGCAGTGGAGTTTTTAACTATATTGTTTAATGAAATCTTGGAAAGTGAGAGGATGCCTGAGGAATGGAGAAAAGGTGTTTTGGTACGGATTTTTAAGAGTAAGGGTGATGTGCAGAGCTGTAGTAACTACAGAGGGACTAATTTGATCAGTCACAGCATGAAGTTGTGGGAAGCTAGGTTAAGAAAGGAGGTGATGATTAGTGATCAGCAGTATAGTTTCATGCCAGGAAAGAGCACTGCAGATGTGATGTTTGCTCTGAGAGTGTTGATGGAAAAGTACAGAGAAGGTCAGAAGGAGTTGCATTGTGTCTTTGTGGACTTAAAGAAAGCATATGACAGGGTGCCTAGAGAGGAGTTGTGGTATTGTATGAGGAAGTTGGGAATGTCAGAGAAGTATGTAAGAGTGGTACAGGATATGTACGAGGGCAGTGTGACAGCGGTGAGGTCTGCAGTGGGAGTGACGGATGCATTTAAGGTGGAGGTGGGATTACATCAAGGATCAGCTCTGAGCCCTTTCTTATTTGCAATGGTGATGGACAGGTTCACAGATGAGTCCCCATGGACTATGATGTTTGCAGATGACATTGTGATCTGTAGTGAGACTAGGGAACAGGTGGAGGAGACCCTGGAGAGGTGGAGATATGCTCTACAGAGGAGAGGAATGAAGGTTATCAGGACTAAGACAATATATGTGTGTGAATGAGATGGAGGATAGAGGAATGGTGAGGATGCAGGGAGTAGAGGTGGCAAAGGTGGATGAGTTTAAATACTTGGGATGAACAGTTCAGAGTAATGGTGAGTATGGAAGTGAGGTGAAGAAGAGAGTACAGGCAGGATGGAGTGGGTGGAGAAGAGTGTCAGGAGTGATTTGTTACAGACGAGTACCAGAAAGAGTGAAAGGGAAGGTCTACAAGAGGGTAGTGAGACCAGCTATGTTATATGGGTTGGAGACAGTGGCACTGACAAAAAGGCAGGAGTCAGAGCTGGACTTGGCAGAGTTAAAGATGTTAAGATTTGCACTGGGTGTGACGAGGGTGGACAGAATTAGGAATAAGTATATTAGAGGGTCAGCCCAGGTTGGAAGGTTTGGAGACAAAGCCAGAGAGGCAAGATTACATTGGTTTGGACATGTGCTGAGGAGGGATGCAGGGTATATTGGGAAAAATATGCTAAGGATGAAGCTATCAGGTAACAGGAAAAGAGAAAGGCCTAAGATAAGGTTTATGGATGTGGTGAGAGAGGACATGCAGGTGGTCGGTGTGACAGAGCAAGATGCACAGGACAGGAAGAAATGGAAACAGATGATCTGCTGTGGTGACCCGTAATGGGAGCAGCTGAAATAAGAAGACAAAGAAGATGGTGCTTGGTTGTTAAACACCCAAAGACTTGACAGCATCTCTATTCTGCATCAATACTGGCTGAAAGATCTTTTATTTTCTCAGTGAAGGTACCAAATTATGCTAATGCGGCTTATGTATATATAGATCTGTACATTTCTGAAAATTGTTTTATGCAAGATTGAAGTGTGTAGAGACCTGATTCCGAAAAAGCTTTCTGCATATTATGGTGATCTTGTGGGTTTACTCTGGGATGTTACATCTGCTGAAATAGAATTACTGCAAACTGGAAACTATTTTATCAAAAGTAAGATCATAGGAAACTTGACTGACACAGCTTTTGGAATGTTTTTCCTGAGTGGGACAAGTACTTATCTCCACCCAGGGACCTTCACTCCTCTGTCTCACAAATGTAATACAATGAATGAAGAGGTCACTGTGTATTGAAGCAAGGGCACAATCTGCAGTAATTCAGTGAAGGAAAGAATGTCTTGCCCATATGCATGCATTCTGATACTTAGCTGTCATTCTTTTGACAAGATACTTCTAATACCTCTGATTATGGAATATGGCTTGAGAAACTGAGCTGCATTTTATACATCCATGCATCCATCTTCAAAGTTGCTTATTGTGATGATGATCATCGTAGTAATAAGCAGACCGGGTGTCTTTAACCCAAGCAACCATCCTCAGGTCAACCATTACAATATCTAGTTGTCAAGCCAGATGAGAGTTATAGTCTGTGCGTCATGTCAAGGATCTGCCTCAGGACTAATTCCTAATGGGCCATGACTAGTTCACCTCTCATGGGAGGTACCCAGAGGGCTTCCTTACTAGGTTCCCAACACAATTCAACAGGCTTCTCTCAATTCTAAGGAACATGGCACTACACCAATACCCCCTCTGGATTGTCAATAAGCCCAGAAACCCTGTGAAGGAACATCTTTTCAACAACCTGTATTGGTGTTCTTATTGTTTTTGTCACCTTTCAAGAATTCATGAGCAGAGGTGAGAGTGAGGACATAGGGGGAATGGTAAATTTAGAGCTTCAGACAGCTTCATCGTAGGATTCTGCTCCCTTTTCACCACCTCAGGCAGGTACAAATGCTACATAACTGCAGCTGTCTGCTGGTCAACCTATTGAACCAACTTACTCTTACACATAATAACCCCCTAAGATACTTAAACACTTTCACTAGAGGTAGCTGCACTCCTTCACATGCAGAGATTGGTGAATCCTCTCTTTTCTGTGAGAAAACCATCACCTTTTATTCTTGGGTACTAATTCTCCTTCCAAGTACTCTGCCCTCAACAGCTGGATTTCAATAAAATCCAGTTAAGTGCACCTGCTCCAGTGAGCAAGATAGACAGAAGGAAACTTAGTGAAGGGGGGGCAACCCCCTACACCTCTTTGTTGGGACTTGCCCCTTGAATTCCCTTATCTATTATATTCTAAGGTCACAAAACTTTAGGATAATTTATACAATCTGCTTTGACCATCCAGTTCATTAAAATAGGTACAATGAACTTGACCGCATTGAATGAGCCCTGCACTGATTTCACAAAAAAAATCATTAATAATGACCCAAGGAATATTCCTTCATGGAATAATAATGACCCAAGGAATATTCCTCCATGGAATAATGGACAAAAGGTTCACAATAACAGTGGGATTATCTGATTGAATGGGCATGGTTTGTTAGCTAACCATATACAATGGTAGTTCTAAAGACTGTATCCCAAAGTGACAATCTTGAAAGTAAAAACATATGACTGACCATGGCCACTGCTTATGATATTTCTAGGAATAAAGCTGCTGTTGTTAAAAATGAATATGCTCAGTTAATGTGGCATCATTCAAGCAAGTATAGAAAACTTCTGACTGCTTCCACAACAAGCTTTACTTCTGGGAAGATGCTTATAATTAACAAATTAACAAAATGAGGTGTTTAGAGTAAACAGTTCATAATGTAAAGTACTTTGTATTCAAACATTCAACACACTAAAAGTGAACATTTTCAAGCAACTACATAACTTCTTTACTTATTCTGGTCATCATGTAAATCCGAAATTCCAGAAAGGGCTTATGTGTGGGTACAAGAGTAAGAAATACCAGAATCAAAGCCAGATCATTGATATACAAGGATCATCAGTTATACTGGAACTTTTGGCTTGTCAGTGGCTTAGTATGGTGAAAATATTTCCCACTGTAAAGTAATCATTTAATATGCATCTCACGAACTGTTTAAATTAATGATTTACTTAAATAACACAAACATTTGTTTCACTGCCTTGGGTTATTTACCAAGAATTTATTATATTTACAGAGATACTTTTGTGAAACCAGAAGTGCATGGTCCATGGAAAGCTCCACTAGTTTTACTGGTTAGAACTGAGAAACTGACAAAGTGTATGATGAAAGTGGTTATAATTCAAAAACAGTCTGTTTAATGAGACAGGAAAATGTATGTTGTAACAGAGCAGGGCAGAGTTATATTCACATAGATCTACAACATCTCAATAAAAATACAAAAGAGAAAACATTTCAGTTGTCACAGCTGAACGTGTGGTGTCTTTCATGCCATCAAATGTCATTTTCATTAAACGTAAAAGAGAACCAGAAATAACACAATAAATGTGCTTTCAGAAGTTACATACAAAACACACTATTTTTTTGCAGAGAGACTTAAACACACACACATACACATACACACAAGCATACATGCACACACACGCACACACACATACTGCTTTATGTATAACTTTAACATCACATAGCAGTGTGTAAAAAGAGATATTCCCATATCCCAACTGTTCCCTGAAGTTTCATAAATGCACTGTATGATTGTTTTCCTAGTCAACAAAAATATATTAGTGCATTTTATACCAATAGGACAATCAAGTGTAGTAAATAGTTCCATTTGACAACATTCAAGTATAGGGCCAGACAGTCCAGAGAATAACATGATGTGTAACTGGTTGAGTTACTGGAAAGGATGAGTCAGAATACCCTCAGACAAACAAGAGAAAGTATAAAAAATTGCAGAGGATCTGAGTAACATGGTTAGTATCCAAAAATTACAAGGTTTAAAACCGGACAATGAGAAAGAAAGAGTAATAGTGCTACTGTCTCCATAAGAAAACACTCATGGGATTTCTTAAATGCCTTACCATTCTTCTGAATGGTCCACCATCTCTAAGAAATATTTCAGCTACCTTTCCCACCTTCTAATTCACTTAATTTCATTGCAAAATACTAAAAAAGAAATTCTTAAACATATTCTACCCAGATGCTCTCCAGGCACAGTTAGGCGTCACCAAATTTCTAATGATTTGAAACAAATCCATTGTAATCTCATATGGCCATATTAAAATCCTATTTCTTTTCTAAAGATTCTTTACAAATCACTGGATATTAACAGCCATACGTATTCAAAAATTTCCTTCTGTGGCCTGGCAAATATGCATCCATCAGTATTCTTCCTGTCTTGAGGAAATTGTCAGGGAATGTCAGGGCCTCTTATCCCAGTGTTCATCACACCACAAAGCACACTGCTAATCCCACTGCTCATCCAGTTGCACAAGCCACTACTCATCCAATTGCACATGCCACTGCTAACCCAACTACTCATCCAATTGCACATGCCACTGCTAACCCAACTACTCATCCAATTGCACATGCCACTGCTAACCCAACTACTCATCCAATTGCACATGCCACTGCTAACCCAACTACTCATCCAATTGCACATGCCACTACTAACCCAACTACTCATCCAAATGCACATGCCACTGCTAACCCAACTACTCATCCAATTGCACATGCCACTGCTAACCCAACTACTCATCCAATTGCACATGTCACTGCTAACCCAACTACTCATCCAATCGCACATGCCACTGCTAACCCAACTACTCATCCAATCGCACATGCCACTGCTAACCCAACTACTCATCCAATTGCACATGCCACTGCTAACCCAACTACTCATCCAATTGCACATGCCACTGCTAACCCAACTACTCATCCAATTGCACATGCCACTGCTAACCCGACTACTCATCCAATTGCACATGCCACTATTAACCCAACTACTCATCCAATTGCACATGCCACTGCTAACCCGACTACTCATCACAAATCTCATCTCACTACTAATCCCACTGCTTAACGTATTGCTCATCCCACTGCTCAACACATTGCTCATCACACTACTAATCTCACTGGTCATCACACTGCCATTCCCACTGCTAATCTCACCACTTATCCCAGTGCTCATCATACATCTTATCTCAGTACTTATCACAGTGCTCATCCCACTCCTAATCCCACTACACATCTCCCTGCTCATCCCATTGCTAATCCCATTACTAATCCCACTGCTAACTCCATTGCTAATATCTACAATAAGCAAATCTTACACACAAACACAGTGGGTGGTAATGAAACAAAGCTCTGATAAATATATGCTTTAATGATGAGCAAAAAAAACAGTTTTGCAAAATCCTTCTTCAGGTCAAACAGCCATAAACGAAACATCATCCATTGTATGGAAGAACTTTTAAATATTTAAAAACATAGTATTTGCTGTAACTGAAATAGTAGATATATGGTCAAACAGCATTTTTTTCCCTAAAATATCAGTTAGTTTTTTCTATATAAATTAAAACAATTAATCAATTCAATTCAAACAATATATGCAGAAATACATACATAAAAAATCAATTGGACAATTAGCTTCTTTATTTTCTTGTCTTTAACACTGGTTTACTGCTTACAACTTCATTAAAACAAGAAACTTATCAGCAAGAAGTCAACATATCCATCTGTATTCTGCATTCTCTATTTCCAGTGCACAATCACCACCCCTAAGATGTTCAAAAATTCCTTGAAGAAAAGTGAATTTGAAAGTGTGTTCTTTACCTCTACCCAGTACATGTTTACATAGAGTGTTAGTTTCTACCTTTCTCTTAATGTTGGAGAGGTGGTCACCAACTCTCTCCTTCAACCTGCTATTAGTTTTTCCTACATAGTAGGTATCACATGCTTGGCATAAGGCTAAATATACTACATTCATTGTGTTACAGTTAGCAGAAGTTGTAAGATGCTAATTACTGCTAACTGCAATGCTTATACTTCTCCTCTTTTATTTTTCAAAGCTTGGCTTTCAGCAAAGTCACGGAGCCTTATTCTACCTTTAAAAAACAAAATATGAACAAGCCATGAAAGGATATCTTACTGGGGCCATGTTTGTTTATCTATGGAAAGGTTTTTGAGTCAGTCTCCCATCTAGTCCTACTAAATGAAGCTAAAGATAGAAAGTGAGGTGGCAGTTGAAACTAACAGTACTGCACCTATAGTTCAGTTGCTTGTTTTTTTTTTCTTTTTACTAGTTTAATCCTTTTTATATTGTGTATCCTAAGTCTGGGGCTTTTTTTAAAACAATCTGAGATTTCACACTGCTGTGCTTTATATCTGTTGTTGATGTGCTGGAGCTTACAAGGTCCACTTATACAGCTGCTCTGGCATTTTTGCATTGGGTAAAATGGATGAAGACTGACACGTACTTTGTATTGTAAGGAGTTGTTTGGCTGTAAGACTACTTTGAAAATTCTGCCAAATATGAGTTTTTTTGGATGCCCTCATCGATGTTGTTAGAATTCCATAGGTAAACATAGGTTCATAGGTAGGTACTAGGCTATCAGCCTGAGGGCCTACGTAAGCCTAGCCAACAAGGTTCCCTGGCTTACGCCACCCAAGAAAGTTATTTTCCTGTGCCATTTTCGAACAGAGACACAGAAGTGATCCCCGGGGTGTACTGGTGTATGTGTTTTGGGATTGATAACCTGTGATGAATACTTATTTGAATCTGTGACTGCAGATAGTTTTCCCCCTTAAGAAGGGGAATTCTGTAGGCAAGACCTTTGTCTGCATTTCTTTTTTATCATACTCTCCTTTGATAAGTGGAATTTGTCATTTTTATCATCACCGAAGGATTGCCTATAAAGTGAATTTATTGGAATCTGTATTTGGGCACAGTTTTTTTCCGTTCCAGGTAGCATTCTATGGACCAGACCTCTATCTAGTTATGTTATTCTTCGGGCTCTTCACTGTTGCTGTGTTTACAGAAAGATTAGTTGCTACATCTTGAGTGTCAGTTCTCTGAGACCACTGATGCTTTGTACATCAAGGGTACTCTGTCCCTCTACAAGGTTTTTATGTCTTCGGGTACCATGTCAAATTATTGAACAGAATCAGCTGTTCACTGGTTTGGTGGTCTGAAAATTTTTATCACTTTACTTTTCTCTGGTTATCTTGTGGCTACCAGTCTGTATTCAGTCCAAATAAAAATTAAATGACCATGGATTTTGTGATATGCACGACCTCTATCTGGTGCTGCATCTTTTTTGTTTTACTGTTTTATATGCCATTGCAGACACAGAGCCTCCTTTTTCAGGCATACTAAACATTTATTAGCTGTATAGGATGAATGCTTCAAATCATGAATGTTCCAGAGAATTTTTATATTAATTCTAAGTGGTGGTTCATTGGATTGTAGAAATCCTTCAGTATTTCTGTGACTTGATCTATGAACTAGTATATAAATTGTCTCATCTCAACTAATCACTCAGTTATACTGTTATACTTAGCATTTTGACTTTTCAGTAGTTCTGCTTGGACTATTCTATTTTGTTTTGCATTTTTTTATTTCAGAGCTGATAGAAAGATGAATATTTTTATACAAAAGCAAATACCATGAAGCTCTTAGTGATGCCTAATTTGTTTATTCATTACACTCTGGATTACATGTTTTTTATATATATATATATATATATATATATATATATATATATATATATATATATATATATATAATGTATATATATGTGGAATCACTACTTAATACCGAAACTACACAACCCCAAAGCCCACAATACCGAGACCATAATCCCTAAACCCCACATTACCGACATGTTAAAAGCGCGAAATTCAAAATCGCGAAAGTACTACATACATACAGCACACACACAAACATATACACAGCCTCCCCCCATAACCAAACAAACCACCCTACACTACCCCCCGACTTTAATATTCCAACTCCGATATCGCACAGAAATACACACAAGGCAAACTCACACCCACACATTATAGCCCCTCACACACACACACACACACACACACACACACACACACACACACACACACTAAAGACCCTCACAAACACACTTACACACACATACTTACCTGAACCGCAACACCAGAAACGCTAACTCAAAATCCTTTACCATCGGGATTTTGAATTTCGTGCTTCTGGTCTTTCAGTAATGTGCGGTTTCAGCTACATGGTCTCGAGCTTTTGAAATTCGAGATTTCAAAAGTTCGAGATTTAGTAGTGTTCCCATAGATATATACACACGTGTGTATATATATATATATATATATATATATATATATATATATATATATATATATATATGTAAGCCATGTATTATCTAGAACTGATAATTAAAATGATAGCTATCTGGCTGTTAGATTTTTTTAGCATATATCAGATTGTTCTCCTGGTAGTGATTTTATGCACTATTGATATCTACAGCTGCTTAATTTGAAGGTGTTTGGAGTCTAAGTGTTATGTAATTTTGCATTATGAGGATATTCTATCCTGCATATGTTGTGTTTGCCCTGCACTGATTTTTCTCCTTGGTATGTAGGAGACAGTGAGTGATGAAGAGTTATCAGGTTGGAGTCAGAAGCAGTTGTTTGTTGCGCACTTTTGGGGGCATGAGCTGATGGGATTAGCATTGCTGGCTACCATGCTAGGATGATGAGTCCCCTTAAATGAAGTCTTCTTTGCTTGAAAGTAGTACCTCAAGAATCAGGTTAATACCTCTGGACTGTAGACAGGATTTGAATTCCTGACATCCTTATGGGCTGTATTGTCTAATGCCAGACTGGTCTTGAATAACTTCTGCATTGTTTTGAATTTATTATTTATGCCTAACCTGGCATTTCTTATATAACCTTGGCTAAATGATAACTGTAGATCTCATTTAGTTGTATCTATTCTCCCAGGTCCCTTGGTTATTTATTGTTTTACATGTGACATTATCAGGACTAGGATTGTGTTTTCTTTGATTTTTAAATTAACTTGAGCAATGTAACTGTTGTTAATAGGTGTGAGTTGTAAATTTTTCCTTATGGTCCATCTTCTGACCTACCTAAAAGTATTATTGCAGGAGTTTCTGGACCTCCTCAATGAATCCTCTCAATGGGTTAACTTGCCATGGAATTTCTCAGTCTTTTAGTTTTGGCTTCATCTGGTTAGTTTATACTTCTACCCACAAATCTGGAATCCCTCTGGATGTGATGTTCAAACTATGTTTAGAAGCACAAAATTTGGAGATTGAACCTCTCCATTATTCTAACAATTATTTAATTGGTTCATTCTGGGGGAGGCGGTGGATTCTCACCATTGCATTACCTGATTCTGAGCTTACATGATTTAGGAGTCTATTACATCAGTGCTAGTATATTGATATTTCTGCTAGATGGGCACTTTGCTGAGCATAAAACTGATACCTCACACGCACTTCCTTTTGGCTTATAATACAGATGTAGCTGGTGCCCAGAACATTGCTGCCCCTGTTTGTATGTACATCAGTTTAACCACATGGCATTAGCCTTTGTTTGAGCACAAGCTTCAGTCAATGTAGAGTCTGATACATAGTAGGAATGCAAACGTCAGGAGATAGGCCTGCTAAAGAACAAGTTCAGATGTCCATTATTCAGCATTCCATGTGACAAATACATGAAAAAGTCATTTCACATGTGCAGAAAGATTTCTGTTCCTTCTGAGAATTCAGCCATGCTTTTTCAAATGGTGATCATGTATCAACTGGGTATTTTCATCCTTTGAGAGTGAGAAGGGCAAACCTTTCTGCAGATAAGGAAGTCAAGCTCAAAAAACAGTACTTCTCCCCTTAGTCTATCCATGGTGTGCATACCTCTCAACCTCTTAACACAAGAAATCTGGACAAAGTCAAAAATGATGGCAGGAGGGGAACAAAGGCCCAAAAATAAGGACAAATTTTAAATAGTAACCTTGTAAATTTAGAAATTTAGAAAGTTGATAGAATAAAAAGGTTTTGTTTTACCATGCATTTTCTGAAGGATATGAAGTCTGATCTTGAATATCTGTCATTATTTAGTGAATTCAATCCTTGCAATTTGACAGTAAACCAGACATTTAATGAAGAACAGATCAAAAATACGAGGCAAAAATGTGGACATGATGATGTGCTGTGATATCTTTTGTGCTGAGACCCCTGATGTTGCTACACAGACCATAGTGAGACCACAAATTTTAGCTCGTCATTGTACCCTGCTTACTCTAAGCTGGACTGAGGTCCTGTGAGTCTTGCTTCAGCTCATTGGCCCTTCTACAGATTGTGCAGTCTTCCATCAGAATGTGAATTTTTCTGTCATTATTCAAAGAAGTATTGATTACTCTTATTCTAAATAACCCATCACTGCACCCAAAATCACCAGAGAATTATTATCCTGTCAGTAACCTTCTTTTTACAGGTAATTATACTGGGAGAGTAATACAGGTGCAGATGCTTTCCATTTAACATCTCATGACTTTTGTGACTCATGTCGGCCCAAGTTCACGTCTGACAAATGTATCGAGACATTCCATATTGGGTTCCTATTGATTTTTTTCTGATTTGAGATTAAAGACTATATGCTGTCAAGGTCTTCTTTTACCTCGCATCCATGTCCGACACCATGGATAATAATATATTGCTTCAGCACCTAAGATCACACTGTAGTTTTTTTATTCAACTAGTTTGCCCCTTCCCTTACCTTTTATACCAGATTTAGCCAGTGGTCTCAGGGGCTGTATCCTGTAGTAGTTGTCCACTGGAGCATATACTTCCACACGTCTTGATCTTGTCAACTTTTTCTTCACAATGCTTGCACTGCTGTCCCCTCAGGTTGGCCATGAGTGTAGAGATGCATCATATTATTTATGTGACCCCCCCCCCTTCACTCCATAATCTGGACCATATTTTATCACCATGGGTGTTCACTTGGAGTCACTTTTACAATGGCTAACGAACAGTCAGCTGAAACTTTGTGAATAAGATTGAGGAAACACAAGTGCATTCCACTGCTAACCCAATGCATTTTTCTATCCATTCCCCATTATAAGTGGGAGGGGTGAGATAGAGTTTGACTGGTAAATCCATTTGAACACATTAACAATAATTAAGATAAAATCTCAATAATGTTCGCTGTTTTTTATAGTGTCACTGTGCTCCTCACAGCAGGAACTTGTCATGCCTAAGGTCAAGGGGCCATTATACCTATTTTTGAATCCAGCCTCACACGACTATCCCAAACAGATACCAACAAGGACACACCCCACTGACTTCCTTGAGTAAGATCAGCCACTTCACTGTAAAAGCTCCTAAGCCGGTGCTTCAGTATTAGATTTCTATTATCCCTTTTCATCGCCTACCTTCTTTCCATGCCCTTCTGCTCGAGAATGCAAACTGTAATATTTCTATATTCTCTCTAATTTCTTGCCACAGGGATTTTTTTTACTTATAGCCCTCTCTACCTGGAATAATATTGCATAAAGCATTTGTAATCTTTCAACTTTCCCAACTTGCAAGAATAAGTTAAAGGTTTATCCAGCTATTTACACAGGTACAACATACTTTGTGAGGGTAACTTAATCATCTTTCTCAGGCCCAGCAGCCTTGCCTTACCAGGAATTACTTTATTGTACATTTAGCTGTATTGACATGCATGAATGGGTGTGCCTTCGTTGAAGGTTGGGCGTCGAGCTGGCAACTTGGCACCGTGAAAATCTACTGCCAATCATTAGCGGACCGGAGTTCTGCTGTGGCGAACCCTAACCAGGAAAAGCCGAAAGACAACAACAGCTCTTTATCCCTCTGCTAACTGATAAAACCCTCCACTTTGTCATGTCCACACTCATCTCAGTATGAATAGCAACCTCGCTATATTATCTTTCTCATTCACTTTTTAGGATTCCTGCTGTCCTCCCTCAGATTTCTCAGAAGTACATTTCCTACATTAACTCCTTCTGGATGTTGAGTCTGATACTTATTTCAAGGCTGAATGAAATGCTAAAATTACTGTTCTGGTTGTCTTTCATAAACATGTGTATATTTTCTGTAAACTAACTCATCTTGCACAGTCCCCACCATATTTACTTCTTGTTGTTGATTATTAATACTTTATTTTACTTATTAATACTTTACTTTACTTATTAATACTTTACTTAGTAATACTTTATTTTACTTATTAATACTTTATTTTACTGACTAATACTTTACTTGTTGATTGATCCACTTAATCATTGTCTATAATGCTTGTATCAGATATGTTTGCTTATTTTAACTTAACAAAACTACACAAGCAGCAATTAAATTAATAAAGACATTAGTTCTCTAGGCACCGCATGTGAGTTTGATGTTAAGAAAATTGCTGTGGCATGTTGTTGAAGAACACTGTAGTATATTACTAGAAAAATAGTATTTTAAAATGCTTAAACAGTTAGTAAATACAGCACTCACACTGAAATTGCTAATGTGACTAGCTCAATCTCCTTTCAAGTAGTTACCATCCAGAATGGTACCGACATTGTGATTCTTCAAGAAGATAAGCTAATTGCTTATATAATACATGCTCAGAAAAAAAAACAGGCACCTCTTAG